>NW_024400899.1:0-16835 GCF_905171765.1 Bufo bufo
AGTTATTTGTAGTGACCGTAAAAGCACACTTTTTTTTCTGGGTTAAAAAACCATTCCCAAATTTGCCATTCTCAAAATAACTAGTTTCTGGTATTTGAGGCCTACTTGAAATCTATCCCAAAAAGAATATCTTACATTGAAGCTAGTGATAGTGTCATTCAGAAAAACCTAAGACACACGCTAGCGTGCTGATAGAAATCTGATTCTGTGATTAAACCTATACCTGTCACACAGCGCAAAAAAAAAACAGGCCTCACATCTCTATTTAACCAAATCTCTACTGTTTTAGCTGGTCAAGTTATTTGTAGTGACCGTAAAAGCACACTTTTTTTTCTGGGTTGAAAAACCATTCCCAAATTTGCCATTCTCAAAATTGTGGTGAACGGGAACAATGAGGAAAACATCTAATAAGGGACGCAGACGTGGACATGGTCGTGGTGGTGTTAGTGGACCCTCTGGTGCTGGGAGAGGACGTGGCCGTTCTGCCACAGCCACACGTCCTAGTGAACCTACTACCTCAGGTCCCAGTAGCCAGCAGAATTTACAGGGATATTTGGTGGGGCCCAATGCCGTTCTAAGGATGGTAAGGCCTGAGCAGGTGCAGGCATTAGTCAATTGGGTGGCCGACAGTGGATCCAGCACGTTCACATTATCTCCCACCCAGTCTTCTGCAGAAAGCGCACAGATGGCGCATGAAAACCAAGCCCATCGGTCTGTCACATCACCCCCATGCATATCAGGGAAACTGTCTGAGCCTCAAGTTATGCAGCAGTCTCTTATGCTGTTTGAAGACTCTGCTGCCAGGGTTTCCCAAGGGCATCCACCTAGCCCTTCCCCAGGGGTGGAAGAGATAGAATGCACTAACGCACAACCACTTATTTTTCCTGATGATGAGGACATGGGAATACCACCTCAGCACGTCTCTGATGATGACGAAACACAGGTGCCAACTGCTGCGTCTTTCTGCAGTGTGCAGACTGAACAGGAGGTCAGGGGTCAAGACTGGGTGGAAGACGATGCAGGGGACGATGAGGTCCTAGACCCCACATGGAATGAAGGTCGTGCCACTGACTTTCAGAGTTCGGAGGAAGAGGCAGTGGTGAGACCGAGCCAACAGCGTAGCAAAAGAGGGAGCAGTGGGCAAAATCAGAACACCCGCCGCCAAGAGACTCCGCCTGCTACTGACCGCCGCCATCTGGGACCGAGCACCCCAAAGGCAGCTTCAAGGAGTTCCCTGGCATGGCACTTCTTCAAACAATGTGCTGACGACAAGACCCGAGTGGTTTGCACGCTGTGCCATCAGAGCCTGAAGCAAGGCATTAACGTTCTGAACCTTAGCACAACCTGCATGACCAGGCACCTGCATGCAAAGCATGAACTGCAGTGGAGTAAACACCTTAAAAACAAGGAAGTCACTCAGGCTCCCCCTGCTGCCTCTTCTGCTGCTGCCGCCTCGGCCTCTTCTGCTGCTGCCGCCGCCTCGGCCTCTTCTGCTGCTGCTGCCGCCGCCTCGGCCTCTTCCTCCGCCTCTGGAGGAACGTTGGCACCTGCCACCCAGCAAACATGGGATGTACCACCAACACCACCACCTGCGTCACCAAGCATCTCAACCATGTCACACGGCAGCGTTCAGCTCTCCATCTCACAAACATTTGAGAGAAAGCGTAAATTCCCACCTAGCCACCCTCGATCCCTGGCCCTGAATGCCAGCATTTCTAAACTACTGGCCTATGAAATGCTGTCATTTAGGCTGGTGGACACACACAGCTTCAAACAGCTCATGTCACTTGCTGTCCCACAGTATGTTGTTCCCAGCCGCCACTACTTCTCCAAGAGAGCCGTGCCTTCCCTGCACAAACAAGTGTCCGATAAAATCAAGTGTGCACTGCACAACGCCATCTGTGGCAAGGTCCACCTAACCACAGATACGTGGACCAGTAAGCACGGCCAAGGACGCTATATCTCCCTAACTGCACACTGGGTAAATGTAGTGGCGGCTGGGCCCCAGGCGGAGAGCTGTTTGGCGCACGTCCTTCCGCCGCCAAGGATCGCAGGGCAACATTCTTTGCCTCCTGTCTCCTCCTCCTCCTACTCAGCTTCCTCCTCCTCTTCTTCCACCTGCTCATCCAGTCAGCCACACACCTTCACCACCAACTTCAGCACAGCACGGGGTAAACGTCAGCAGGCCATTCTGAAACTCATATGTTTGGGGGACAGGCCCCACACCGCACAGGAGTTGTGGCGGGGTGAGCCTCAAGCCCGGCCTGGTGGTGTGCGATAATGGGCGAAATCTCGTTGCAGCTCTGGGACTAGCCGGTTTGACGCACATCCCTTGCCTGGCGCATGTGCTGAATTTGGTGGTGCAGAAGTTCATTCGCAACTACCCCGACATGTCAGAGCTGCTGCATAAAGTGCGGGCCGTCTGTTCGCGCTTCCGGCGTTCACACCCTGCCGCTGCTCGCCTGTCTGCGCTACAGCGTAACTTCGGCCTTCCCGCTCACCGCCTCATATGCGACGTACCCACCAGGTGAAACTCCACCTTGCATATGCTGGACAGACTGAGCGAGCAGCAGCAGGCCATAGTGGAGTTTCAGCTGCAGCCCGCACGGGTCAGTCGCACTGCGGATCAGACACACTTCACCACCAATGACTGGGCCTCCATGCGAGACCTGTGTGCCCTGTTGCGCTGTTTCGAAGTACTCCACCAACATGGCCAGTGGCGATGACGCCGTTATCAGCGTTACAATACCACTTCTATGTCTCCTTGAGAAAACACTTAGGGCGATGATGGAAGAGGAGGTGGCCCAGGAGGAAGAGGGGTCATTTTTAGCACTTTCAGGCCAGTCTCTTCAAAGTGACTCAGAGGGAGGTTTTTTGCAACACCAGAGGCCAGGTACAAATGTGGCCAGACAGGGCCCACTACTGGAGGACGAGGAGGACGAGGATGAGGAGGAGGTGGAGGAGGATGAGGATGAAGCATGTTCACAGCGGGGTGGCACCCAAAGCAGCTCGGGCCCATCACTGGTGCGTGGCTGGGGGGAAACACAGGACGATGACGATACGCCTTCCACAGAGGACAGCTTGTCCTTACCTCTGGGCAGCCTGGCACACATGAGCGACTACATGCTGCAGTGCCTGCGCAACGACAGCAGAGTTGCCCACATTTTAACGTGTGCGGACTACTGGGTTGCCACCCTGCTGGATCCCCGGTACAAAGACAATGTGCCCACCTTACTTCCTACACTGGAGCGTGATAGGAAGATGCGCGAGTACAAGCGCACGTTGGTAGACGCGCTACTGAGAGCATTCCCAAATGTCACAGGGGAACCAGTGAAAACCCAAGGCGAAGGCAGAGGAGGAGCAAGAGGTCGCCAATGCAGCTGTGTCACGGCCAGCTCCTCTGAGGGCAGGGTTAGCATGGCAGAGATGTGGAAAAGTTTTGTCACCACGCCACAGCTAACTGCACCACCACCTGATACGGAACGTGTTAGCAGGAGGCAACATTTCACTAACATGGTGGAACAGTACCTGTGCACACCCCTCCACGTACTGACTGATGGTTCGGCCCCATTCAACTTCTGGGTCTCCAAATTGTCCACGTGGCCAGAGCTAGCCTTTTATGCCTTGGAGGTGCTGGCCTGGCTGGCGGCCAGCGTTTTGTCTGAACGTGTATTCAGCACGGCAGGGGGCGTCATTACAGACAAACGCAGCCGCCTGTCTACAGCCAATGTGGACAAGCTGACGTTCATAAAAATGAACCAGGCATGGATCCCACAGGACCTGTCCATCCCTTGTGCAGATTAGATATTAACTACCTCCCCTTAACA
This sequence comes from Bufo bufo, assembly GCF_905171765.1. Lineage (NCBI taxonomy): Eukaryota > Metazoa > Chordata > Amphibia > Anura > Bufonidae > Bufo > Bufo bufo. The sequence goes on from NW_024400899.1 coordinate 3,828, forward strand.
ATATATTATTCTACTCCAGGGCACTTCCTCATTCAATACTATTTTTAATTTCATTTTACCATTATATTGCGGGGCAACCCAAAGTTGAATGAACCTCTCCTCTGTCTGGGTGCCGGGGCCTAAATGTGTGACAGTGGCCTGTTCCAGTGGTGGGTGACGTGATGCCTGATTCTCTGCTATGACATGAAGACAGATTCTGCGCTGACATAAGGCCAGATTCTCTGTTACGGGACCTCTCTCCTCTGCCTGTGGGCCTGGGCCTAAATGTGTGACAGTGGCCTGTTCCAGTGGTGGGTGACGTGAAGCCTGATTCTCTGCTATGACATGAAGACAGATTCTGCGCTGACATAAGGCCAGATTCTCTGTTACGGGACCTCTCTCCTCTGCCTGGGTGCCTGGGCCTAAATGTGTGACAGTGGCCTGTTCCAGTGGTGGGTGACGTGAAGCCTGATTCTCTGTTATGACATGAAGACAGATTCTGCGCTGACATAAGGTCAGATTCTCTGTTACGGGACCTCTCTCCTCTGCCTGGGTGCCTGGGCCTAAATGTGTGACAGTGGCCTGTTCCAGTGGTGGGTAACGTGATGCCTGATTCTCTGCTATAACATGAAGACAGATTCTGCGCTGACATAAGGCCAGATTCTCTGTTACGGGACCTCTCTCCTCTGCCTGGGTGCCTGGGCCTAAATGTGTGACAGTGGCCTGTTCCAGTGGTGGGTGACGTGATGCCTGATTCTCTGCTATGACATGAAGACAGATTCTGCGCTGACATAAGGCCAGATTCTCTGTTACGGGACCTCTCTCCTCTGCCTGGGTGCCTGGGCCTAAATGTGTGACAGTGGCCTGTTCCAGTGGTGGGTGACGTGAAGCCTGATTCTCTGCTATGACATGAAGACAGATTCTGCGCTGACATAAGGCCAGATTCTCTGTTACGGGACCTCTCTCCTCTGCCTGGGTGCCTGGGCCTAAATGTGTGACAGTGGCCTGTTCCAGTGGTGGGTGACGTGAAGCCTGATTCTCTGCTATGACATGAAGACAGATTCTGCGCTGACATAAGGCCAGATTCTCTGTTACGGGACCTCTCTCCTCTGCCTGGGTGTCTGGGACTAAATGTGTGACAGTGGCCTGTTCCAGTGGTGGGTGACGTGAAGCCTGATTCTCTGCTATGACATGAAGACAGATTCTGCGCTGACATAAGGTCAGATTCTCTGTTACGGGACCTCTCTCCTCTGCCTGGGTGCCTGGGCCTAAATGTGTGACAGTGGCCTGTTCCAGTGGTGGGTGACGTGATGCCTGATTCTCTGCTATGACATGAAGACAGATTCTGCGCTGACATAAGGCCAGATTCTCTGTTACGGGACCTCTCTCCTCTGCCTGGGTGCCTGGGCCTAAATGTGTGACAGTGGCCTGTTCCAGTGGTGGGTGACGTGAAGCCTGATTCTCTGCTATGACATGAAGACAGATTCTGCGCTGACATAAGGCCAGATTCTCTGTTACGGGACCTCTCTCCTCTGCCTGGGTGCCGGGGCCTAAATGTGTGACAGTGGCCTGTTCCAGTGGTGGGTGACGTGAAGCCTGATTCTCTGCTATGACATGAAGACAGATTCTGCGCTGACATAAGGCCAGATTCTCTGTTACGGGACCTCTCTCCTCTGCCTGGGTGCCTGGGCCTAAATGTGTGACAGTGGCCTGTTCCAGTGGTGGGTGACGTGAAGCCTGATTCTCTGCTATGACATGAAGACAGATTCTGCGCTGACATAAGGCCAGATTCTCTGTTACGGGACCTCTCTCCTCTGCCTGGGTGCCTGGGCCTAAATGTGTGACAGTGGCCTGTTCCAGTGGTGGGTGACGTGATGCCTGATTCTCTGCTATGACATGAAGACAGATTCTGTGCTGACATAAGGCCAGATTCTCTGTTACAGGACCTCTCTCCTCTGTCTGGGTGCCGGGGCCTAAATGTGTGACAGTGGCCTGTTCCAGTGGTGGGTGACGTGAAGCCTGATTCTCTGCTATGACATGAAGACTGATTCTGCGCTGACATAAGGCCAGATTTGCTGTTACGGGACCTCTCTCCTCTGCCTGGGTGCCTGGGCCTAAATGTGTGACAGTGGCCTGTTCCAGTGGTGGGTGACGTGATGCCTGATTCTCTGCTATGACATGAAGACAGATTCTGCGCTGACATAAGGCCAGATTCTCTGTTACGGGACCTCTCTCCTCTGCCTGTGGGCCTGGGCCTAAATGTGTGACAGTGGCCTGTTCCAGTGGTGGGTGACGTGAAGCCTGATTCTCTGCTATGACATGAAGACAGATTCTGCGCTGACATAAGGCCAGATTCTCTGTTACGGGACCTCTCTCCTCTGCCTGGGTGCCTGGGCCTAAATGTGTGACAGTGGCCTGTTCCAGTGGTGGGTGACGTGAAGCCTGATTCTCTGTTATGACATGAAGACAGATTCTGCGCTGACATAAGGTCAGATTCTCTGTTACGGGACCTCTCTCCTCTGCCTGGGTGCCTGGGCCTAAATGTGTGACAGTGGCCTGTTCCAGTGGTGGGTAACGTGATGCCTGATTCTCTGCTATGACATGAAGACAGATTCTGCGCTGACATAAGGCCAGATTCTCTGTTACTGGACCTCTCTCCTCTGCCTGGGTGCCTGGGCCTAAATGTGTGACAGTGGCCTGTTCCAGTGGTGGGTGACGTGATGCCTGATTCTCTGCTATGACATGAAGACAGATTCTGCGCTGACATAAGGCCAGATTCTCTGTTACGGGACCTCTCTCCTCTGCCTGGGTGCCTGGGCCTAAATGTGTGACAGTGGCCTGTTCCAGTGGTGGGTGACGTGAAGCCTGATTCTCTGCTATGACATGAAGACAGATTCTGCGCTGACATAAGGCCAGATTCTCTGTTACGGGACCTCTCTCCTCTGCCTGGGTGCCTGGGCCTAAATGTGTGACAGTGGCCTGTTCCAGTGGTGGGTGACGTGAAGCCTGATTCTCTGCTATGACATGAAGACAGATTCTGTGCTGACATAAGGCCAGATTCTCTGTTACGGGACCTCTCTCCTCTGCCTGGGTGCCTGGGCCTAAATGTGTGACAGTGGCCTGTTCCAGTGGTGGGTGACGTGATGCCTGATTCTCTGCTATGACATGAAGACAGATTCTGTGCTGACATAAGGCCAGATTCTCTGTTACAGGACCTCTCTCCTCTGTCTGGGTGCCTGGGCCTAAATGTGTGACAGTGGCCTGTTCAAATGGTGGGTGACGTGAAGCCTGATTCTCTGCTATGACATGAAGACAGATTCTGTGCTGACATAAGGCCAGATTCTCTGTTACAGGACCTCTCTCCTCTATCTGGGTGCCGGGGCCTAAATGTGTGACAGTGGCCTGTTCCAGTGGTGGGTGACGTGAAGCCATATTCTCTGCTATGACATGAAGACAGATTCTGCACTGACATAAGGCCAGATTCTCTGTTACGGGACCTCTCTCCTCTGCCTGGGTGCCTGGGCCTAAATGTGTGACAGTGGCCTGTTCAAATGGTGGGTGACGTGAAGCCTGATTCTCTGCTATGACATGAAGACAGATTCTGCGCTGACATAAGGCCAGATTCTCTGTTACCGGACCTCTCTCCTCTGCCTGGGTGCCTGGGCCTAAATGTGTGACAGTGGCCTGTTCCAGTGGTGAGTGACGTGATGCCTGATTCTCTGCTATGACATGAAGACAGATTCTGCGCTGACATAAGGCCAGATTCTCTGTTACGGGACCTCTCTCCTCTGCCTGGGCCTAAATGTGTGACAGTGGCCTGTTCCAGTGGTGGGTGACGTGATGCCTGATTCTCTGCTATGACATGAAGACAGATTCTGCGCTGACATAAGGCCAGATTCTCTGTTACGGGACCTCTCTCCTCTGCCTGGGTGCCTGGGCCTAAATGTGTGACAGTGGCCTGTTCCAGTGGTGGGTGACGTGAAGCCTGATTCTCTGCTATGACATGAAGACAGATTCTGCGCTGACATAAGGCCAGATTCTCTGTTACGGGACCTCTCTCCTCTGCCTGGGTGCCTGGGCCTAAATGTGTGACAGTGGCCTGTTCCAGTGGTGGGTGACGTGAAGCCTGATTCTCTGCTATGACATGAAGACAGATTCTGCGCTGACATAAGGCCAGATTCTCTGTTACGGGACCTCTCTCCTCTGCCTGGGTGCCTGGGCCTAAATGTGTGACAGTGGCCTGTTCCAGTGGTGGGTGACGTGATGCCTGATTCTCTGCTATGACATGAAGACAGATTCTGTGCTGACATAAGGCCAGATTCTCTGTTACAGGACCTCTCTCCTCTGTCTGGGTGCCTGGGCCTAAATGTGTGACAGTGGCCTGTTCCAGTGGTGGGTGACGTGATGCCTGATTCTCTGCTATGACATGAAGACAGATTCTGTGCTGACATAAGGCCAGATTCTCTGTTACAGGACCTCTCTCCTCTGTCTGGGTGCCGGGGCCTAAATGTGTGACAGTGGCCTGTTCCAGTGGTGGGTGACGTGAAGCCATATTCTCTGCTATGACATGAAGACAGATTCTGCACTGACATAAGGCCAGATTCTCTGTTACGGGACCTCTCTCCTCTGCCTGGGTGCCTGGGCCTAAATGTGTGACAGTGGCCTGTTCAAATGGTGGGTGACGTGAAGCCTGATTCTCTGCTATGACATGAAGACAGATTCTGCGCTGACATAAGGCCAGATTCTCTGTTACGGGACCTCTCTCCTCTGCCTGGGTGCCTGGGCCTAAATGTGTGACAGTGGCCTGTTCCAGTGGTGAGTGACGTGATGCCTGATTCTCTGCTATGACATGAAGACAGATTCTGCGCTGACATAAGGCCAGATTCTCTGTTACGGGACCTCTCTCCTCTGCCTGGGTGCCTGGGCCTAAATGTGTGACAGTGGCCTGTTCCAGTGGTGGGTGACGTGAAGCCTGATTCTCTGCTATGACATGAAGACAGATTCTGCGCTGACATAAGGCCAGATTCTCTGTTACGGGACCTCTCTCCTCTGCCTGGGTGCCTGGGCCTAAATGTGTGACAGTCGCCTGTTCCAGTGGTGGGTGTCGTGATGCCTGATTCTCTGCTATGACATGAAGACAGATTCTGTGCTGACATAAGGCCAGATTCTCTGTTACAGGACCTCTCTCCTCTGCCTGGGTGCCTGGGCCTAAATGTGTGACAGTGGCCTGTTCCAGTGGTGGGTGACGTGAAGCCTGATTCTCTGCTATGACATGAAGACAGATTCTGCGCTGACATAAGGCCAGATTCTCTGTTACGGGACCTCTCTCCTCTGCCTGGGTGCCTGGGCCTAAATGTGTGACAGTGGCCTGTTCCAGTGGTGGGTGACGTGATGCCTGATTCTCTGCTATGACATGAAGACAGATTCTGTGCTGACATAAGGCCAGATTCTCTGTTACAGGACCTCTCTCCTCTGTCTGGGTGCCGGGGCCTAAATGTGTGACAGTGGCCTGTTCCAGTGGTGGGTGACGTGAAGCCTGATTCTCTGCTATGACATGAAGACTGATTCTGCGCTGACATGAAGCCAGATTCTCTGCTATGGCATGAAGAGACTGATTCTGTGCTGACATGAAGCCAGATTCTTTGCTATGGCATGAAGAGACTGATTCTCTGCTGACGTGAATCCAGATTCTCTGCTATGGGACCTCTGTCCAATTGATATTGGTTCATTTTTATTTTTTTTATTTTTATTTTAATTCATTTCCCTATCCACATTTGTTTGCAGGGGATTTACCTACATGTTGCTGCCTTTTGCAGCCCTCTAGCTCTTCCCTGGGCTGTTTTACAGCCTTTTTAGTGCCCAAAAGTTCGGGTCCCTATTGACTTCAATGGGGTTCGGGTTCGGGACGAAGTTCAGATCGGGTTCGGATCCCGAACCCGAACATTTCCGGGAAGTTCGGCCGAACTTCTCGAACCCGAACATCCAGGTGTTCGCTCAACTCTAATAAAGTGCCATTATTTATCACCTGACATGGTCAGCACTGAATATGATTTAAATTAGTATGTATTGCATGTTCTTTAGCACAAGATTAATACATGTACCACAATTGATATACATGACCATGTCTTTATTACATATTGTACTTTGTGTACATTGTATGCACTTTTTTAATTGTATTGTATGTTTTTTTGGTTCACTCCCACCGGCTGGATTGGGTCACATGACTTTGATGTTGATTTTTTTACCGACAGTACAGACCAAAAGTTTGGACACACCTTCTCATTCAAAGAGTTTTCTTTATTTTCATGACTATGAAGTCGTCAAAACTATGAATTAACACATGTGGAATTATATACATAACAAACAAGTGTGAAACAACTGAAAATATGTCATATTCTAGGTTCTTCAAAGTAGCCACCTTTTGCTTTGATTACTGCTTTGCACACTCTTGGCATTTTCTTGATGAGCTTCAAGAGGTAGTCCCCTGAAATAGTCTTCCAACAGTCTTGAAGGAGTTCCCAGAGATGCTTAGCACTTGTTGGCCCTTTTGCCTTCACTCTGCGGTTCAGCTCACCCCAAACCATCTCGATTGGGTTCAGGTCCGGTGACTGTGGAGGCCAGGTCATCTGGCGCAGCACCCCATCACTCTCCTTCATGGTCAAATAGCCCTTACTTTCAAAGTTTTCCCAATTTTTCGGCTGACTGACTGACCTTCATTTCTTAAAGTAATGATGGGCACTAGTTTTTCTTTACTTAGCTGCTTTTTTCTTGCCATAATACAAATTCTAACAGTCTATTCAGTAGGACTATCAGCTGTGTATCCACCTAACTTCTCCTCAATGCAACTGATGGTCCCAACCCCATTTATAAGGCAAGAAATCCCACTTATTAAACCTGACAGGGCACACCTGTGAAGAGAAAACCATTTCAGGGGACTACCTCTTGAAGCTCATCAAGAGAATGCCAAGAGTGTGCAAAGCAGTAATCAAAGCAAAAGGTGGCTACTTTGAAGAACCTAGAATATGACATATTTTAAGTTGTTTCACACTTGTTTGTTATGTATATAATTCCACATGTGTTAATTCATAGTTTTGATGCCTTCATAGTAATGAAAATAAAGAAAACTCTTTGAATGAGAAGGTGTGTCCAAACTTTTGGTCTGTACTATATATATATATATATATATATATATATATATATATATATAGAGTAATTTAGTAAAATGGAGTGGCTCACGTCTGTTATCGGATGGTACGGTGCTGCAAACTAAAATTGAGGACACCCGACCTCAATGTGTGAGATATATAAAAAAGTAATGGAAGTGAGCACTCACTCTATGGCAATTACTCAGAATTTAATGGTTCAAAATTACAATCCAATTGGTATATTCAATAAAAACAATTGATAAAAAGACAATATATAAAATATAATTGGTCGACCATATAAATGACACTGTAAGAATGCTATACACATCAAGTCTGGAGGATTCGGTCACTGAGTACAGCTAGTACTCCAATAGTGGCTTTGTGAACCAAGGATAATGAAAAATAAAGTGCACAATCTAATACAAAGTGACTAGTGATGAAACACATATATAATCACTAAAAATAACTCATATAATCCCTATATTAGGGAATTGTGATATAAATGTCCATATAGTGAAAAAAAGGAAAAAATGTGAACGGTGAAAAAAAGGGGTGGAAGGACACCAGTTGGAGCCCTGCACCGACGTGTCCGTAGATGTATTAATACTCCTTCCTATGGCAAATGTCCACAGCGATGTGTTAACCACCTCAGCCCCCAGTGCTTAAACACCCTGAAAGACCAGGCCACTTTTTACACTTCTGACCTACACTACTTTCACCGTTTATTGCTCGGTCATGCAACTTACCACCCAAATGAATTTTACCTCCTTTTCTTCTCACTAATAGAGCTTTCATTTGGTGGTATTTCATTGCTGCTGACATTTTTACTTTTTTTTGTTATTAATCGAAATTTAACTATTTTTTTGCAAAAAAATGACATTTTTCACTTTCAGTTGTAAAATTTAGCAAAAAAAACGAGATCCATATATAAATTTTTCTCTAAATTTATTGTTCTACATGTCTTTGATAAAAAAAAAATGTTTGGGTAAAAAAAAAATGGTTTGGGTAAAAGTTATAGCGTTTACAAACTATGGTACAAAAATGTGAATTTCAGCTTTTTGAAGCAGCTCTGACTTTCTGAGCACCTGTCATGTTTCCTGAGGTTCTACAATGGCCAGACAGTGCAAACACCCCACAAATGACCCCATTTCTGAAAGTAGACACCCTAAGGTATTCGCTGATGGGCATAGTGAGTTCATAGAACTTTTTATTTTTTGTCACAAGTTAGCGGAAAATGATGATTTTTTTTTTTTTTTTTTTCTTACAAAGTCTCATATTCCACTAACTTGTGACAAAAAATAAAAAGTTCTATGAACTCACTATGCCCATCACGAAATACCTTGGGGTCTCTTCTTTCCAAAATGGGGTCACTTGTGGGGTAGTTATACTGCCCTGGCATTCTAGGGGCCCAAATGTGTGGTAAGGAGTTTGAAATCAAATTCTGTAAAAAATGACCAGTGAAATCCGAAAGGTGCTCTTTGGAATATGGGCCACTTTGCCCACCTAGGCTGCAAAAATGTGTCACACAACTGGTATCTCTGTATTCAGGAGAAGTTGAGGAATGTGTTTTGGGGTGTCTTTTTACATATGAGAGAAATATCTTGGCAAAAGACAACTTTTCCCATTTTTTTATACAAAGTTGGCATTTGACCAAGATATTTATCTCACCCAGCATGAGTATATATAAAAAGACACCCCAAAACACATTCCTCAACTTATCCTGAATACAGAGATACCAGATGTGTGACACTTTTTTGCAGCCTAGGTGGGCAAAGGGGCCCATATTCCAAAGAGCACCTTTCGGATTTCACTGGTCATTTTTTACAGAATTTGATTTCAAACTCCTTACCACACATTGGGGCCCCTAGAATGCCAGGGCAGTATAACTACCCCACAAGTGACCCCATTTTGGAAAGAAGAAACCCCAAGGTATTCGCTGATGGGCATAGTGAGTTCATGGAAGTTTTTATTTTTTGTCACAAGTTAGTGGAATATGAGACTTTGTATAAAAAAAAAATAATAAAAATCATCATTTTCCACTAACTTGTGACAAAAAATAAAAAATTCTAGGAACTCGCCATGCCCCTCACGGAATACCTTGGGGTGTCTTCTTTCCAAAATGGGGTCACTTGTGGGGTAGTTATACTGCCCTGGCATTCTAGGGGCCCAAATGTGTGGTAAGGAGTTTGAAATCAAATTCTGTAAAAAATGACCAGTGAAATCCGAAAGGTGCTCTTTGGAATATGGGCCCCTTTGCCCACCTAGGCTGCAAAAAAGTGTCACACATCTGGTATCTCTGTATTCAGGATAAGTTGAGGAATGTGTTTTGGGGTGTCTTTTTACATATACCCATGCTGGGTGAGATAAATATCTTGGTCAAATGCCAACTTTGTATAAAAAAATGGGAAAAGTTGTCTTTTGCCAAGATATTTATCTCACCCAGCATGGGTATATGTAAAATGACACCCCAAAACACATTCCTCAACTTCTCCTGAGTACGGAGATACCAGATGTGTGACACTTTTTTGCAGCCTAGGTGGGCAAAGGGGCCCATATTCCAAAGAGCACCTTTCGGATTTCACTGGTCATTTTTTACAGAATTTGATTTCAAACTCCTTACCACACATTTGGGCCCCTAGAATGCCAGGGCAGTATAACTACCCCACAAGTGACCCCATTTTGGAAAGAAGAGACCCCAAGGTATTCGCTGATGGGCATAGTGAGTTCATGGAAGTTTTTATTTTTTGTCACAAGTTAGTGGAATATGAGACTTTGTATGAAAAAAAAAAAAAAAAAAAATCATCATTTTCCACTAACTTGTGACAAAAAATAAAAAATTCTAGGAACTCGCCATGCCCCTCACGGAATACCTTGGGGTGTCTTCTTTCCAAAATGGGGTCACTTGTGGGGTAGTTATACTGCCTTGGCATTTTCCAGGGGCCCTAATGTGTGGTAAGTAGGTAAATGACCTGTGAAATCCTAAAGGTGCTCTTTGGAATTTGGGCACCTTTGCCCACCTAGGCTGAAAAAAAGTGTCACACATGTGGTATCGCCGTATTCAGGAGAAGTTGGGGAATGTGTTTTGTGGTGTCATTTTACATATACCCATGCTGGGTGAGAGAAATATCTTGGCAAAAGACAACTTTTCCCATTTTTTTTATACAAAGTTGGCATTTGACCAAGATATTTATCTCACCCAGCATGGGTATATGTAAAATGACACCCCAAAACACATTCCTCAACTTCTCCTGAATACGGAGATACCACATGTGTGACACTTTTTTGCAGCCTAGGTGGGCAAAGGTGCCCAAATTCCTTTTAGGAGGGCATTTTTAGACATTTGGATACCAGACTTCTTCTCACGCTTTGGGGACCCTAAAATGCCAGGGCAGTATAAATACCCCACATGTGACCCCATTTTGGAAAGAAGACACCCCAAGGTATTCAATGAGGGGAATGGCGAGTTCATAGAAAAAAAAAAAATTTGGCACAAGTTAGCGGAAATTGATTTTTTTTTATTTTGTTCTCACAAAGTCTTCCTTTCCGCTAACTTTGGACAAAAATTTCAATCTTTCATGGACTCAATATGCCCCTCACGGAATACCTTGGGGTGTCTTCTTTCCAAAATGGGGTCACATGTGGGGTATTTATACTGCCCTGGCATTCTAGGGGCCCTAAAGCGTGAGAAGAAGTCTGGAATATAAATGTCTAAGCATTTTTACGCATTTGGATTCCGTGAGGGGTATGGTGAGTTCATGTGAGATTTTATTTTTTGACACAAGTTAGTGGAATATGAGAGTTTGTAAGAAAAAAAAAAAAATTTCCGCTAACTTGGGCCAAAAAAATGTCTGAATGGAGCCTTACGGGGGGGGGGGGGGGGGATCAATGACAGGGGGGTGATCAGGGAGTCTATATGGGGTGATCACCCCCCTGTCATTGATCACCCCCCTGTAAGGCTCCATTCAGATGTCTGTATGTGTTTTGCGGATCCGATCCATGTATCAGTGGATCCGTAAAAATCATGCGGACATCTGAATGGAGCTTTACAGGGGGGTGATCAATGACAGGGGGGTGATCAGGGAGTCTATATGGGGTGATCAGGGGTGATCAAGGGTGATCAAGGGTGAATAAGGGGTTAATAAGTGACAGGGGGGGGGGTGTAGTGTAGTGGTGCTTGGTGCAACATATTACTGAGCTATCTGGGTCCTCTGGTGGTCGATCCAAACAAAGGGGACCACCAGAGGACCAGGTAGCAGGTATATTAGACGCTGTTATCAAAACAGCGTCTAATATACCTGTTAGGGGTAACAAAATCACATCTCCAGCCTGCCAGCGAACGATCGCCGCTGGCAGGCTGGAGATCCACTCGCTTACCTTCCGATCCTGTGAACGTGCGCGCCTGTGTGCGCGCGTTCACAGGAAATCTCGCGTCTCGCGAGATGACGCGTAGATGCGTGACTCTGCGCAGCGCTGCCACTTTCGGAACGCGAATCTGCGTTAGGCGGTCCGGAGGTGGTTAATTAATATATTCAAACCGCATCAAAGTACTATAACCGCTGGTTATATCCGACTGTCAATAGTCGTTATATGTATGACAGACGTCCAAATCGGTATAATGGTTCATATGATGAAGCCGCATCAAGCGCTGTGGCCGTAGATTAAGTTTTGACTGTCAAATCGTTCACTCATATAAACAGTCTATAGTGTAAATCCGGCTGTTAATTCTGAAGAAATAGGTGGTCTTACCTCCTTTAGTTTTCTATCGGAATAGTTGATTTCCTAGTGCGCTGCAGGACATGTGTTGGAGACGCCGCTCCGTCCGCACAGCTGACAAACTCTGTACAATCTAGCCAAATCTCGCTGTGTTACGAGTGGGACTTCCGTCCGGTCTCAGTACTCACTCAGATATTCAAGGCGATTCAATTGTAGCAAAGTTGCTTTCTTCAGTTTGATGAATGCATGGCCATGCAAAAGTTACTTCAATGGAGGTTTTGGCAGAGTGTCTGATTGTCCAGACGCGTTTCGGGATAGTTCCAATCCCTTGCTCAGTGGTCATATCCGGCACTCCTAACCTCCTCCTTTTTAAGCGTTGATTAAGTCTTCCATAAGTCCCGGTTAGATAATCCAGATTTGGATGGTTCTCATTAAATTTAGCTATGATGCGGTTTTATTGCGTTTTTATTGCGTTTTTTTTGATGTTCATGCGTTTTAATTTGCATTCTGTTCTATTTATTATAATCAATGTCCCTGTGGAACATAACACCATCCAATAACCCTGTATCTAATTGCAGAACTGTTGTATAGTTCCCCAAACCGTCAATAACCCAGCCATAATACCCTATAGCACATCCTCCTAAACAAATACCCGTGTTAGCTCATAGTACCTTGTAACTTCGACTAGTTCTACCCTTCTATAACACTGGTTTTCACATATTATAAAACCACAAATTGAGGAAAATACACCATTGTGTATAATCATAATCCCAAGCAGTTCAATACATCTCAGAATTTCTTGATCTATTACTTTGTTATGAATTCTTTGTTATGAGTTTTTGGTCTAAATACCTAACATTGTGTGATTATTTACAGGGCTTCCCGTTCCATCGACAAAACGACGAAGACGCAAAAGTCTTGTTCTGAACGTGGTGCAGGTGTCGATGGACGAAAAGTCGGAGGGAGAGCAGGCCGGACCCTCTGCAACTGCCTTGGCCACTTCCCCCCCTGATGTCTGCAGTTCCCCCTCTGATGTCTGCAGTTCCCCCCCTGATGTCTGCAGTTCCCCCTCTGATGTCTGCACTCCCCCCCCGATGAGTCAGAGGAGCAGTCGTAGGGAGAGCAGGCCAGACGCTCTGCAAATGTCTGGGCCACTTCCCCCCCCTGATTC
>NW_024400900.1:0-16824 GCF_905171765.1 Bufo bufo
CTGTAATCCATACAGTCAAAAGACTGAAAGTATTCCAGTGAGGGAATTTTTTTTATTTAAAAAAGGCCAAGTTAGTTTATCTGGCGTTCAATATACTAGATACAGTTAGGCCTGCGTTTCATACATCTGGAATTAGCAAACTAATGTGCTGGGTTGGGAAAACATATATGTACCCATACTAGAATCTGTCAAAGAAAGCGGTATCACATATAACAGTCATTCCATCTGTAATCCATACAGTCAAAAGACTGAAAGTATTCCAGTGAGGGAATTTTTTTTATTTAAAAAAGGCCAAGTTAGTTTATCTGGCGTTCAATATACTAGATACAGTTAGGCCTGCGTTTCATACATCTGGAATTAGCAAACTAATGTGCTGGGGTTGGGAAAACATATATGTACCCATACTAGAATCTGTCAAAGAAAGCGGTACTCACATATAACAGTCATTCCATCTGTAATCCATACAGTCAAAAGACTGAAAGTATTCCAGTGAGGGAATTTTTTTTATTTAAAAAAGGCCAAGTTAGTTTATCTGGCGTTCAATATACTAGGTACAGTTAGGCCTGCGTTTCATACATCTGGAATTAGCAAACTAATGTGCTGGGGTTGGGAAAACATAAATGTACCCATACTAGAATCTGTCAAAGAAAGCGGTACTCACATATAACAGTCATTCCATCTGTAATCCATACAGTCAAAAGACTGAAAGTATTCCAGTGAGGGAATTTTTTTTATTTAAAAAAGGCCAAGTTAGTTTATCTGGCGTTCAATATACTAGATTACAGTTAGGCCTGCGTTTCATACATCTGGAATTAGCAAACTAATGTGCTGGGGTTGGGAAAACATATATGTAGCCATACTAGAATCTGTCAAAGAAAGCGGTACTCACACATAACAGTCATTCCATCTGTAATCCATACAGTCAAAGACTGAAAGTATTCCAGTGAGGGAATTTTTTTTATTTAAAAAAGGCCAAGTTAGTTTATCTGGCGTTCAATATACTAGATACAGTTAGGCCTGCGTTTCATACATCTGGAATTAGCAAACTAATGTGCTGGGGTTGGGAAAACATATATGTACCCATACTAGAATCTGTCAAAGAAAGCGGTACTCACATATAACAGTCATTCCATCTGTAATCCATACAGTCAAAAGACTGAAAGTATTCCAGTGAGGGAATTTTTTTTATTTAAAAAAGGCCAAGTTAGTTTATCTGGCGTTCAATATACTAGATACAGTTAGGCCTGCGTTTCATACATCTGGAATTAGCAAACTAATGTGCTGGGTTGGGAAAACATATATGTACCCATACTAGAATCTGTCAAAGAAAGCGGTACTCACATATAACAGTCATTCCATCTGTAATCCATACAGTCAAAAGACTGAAAGTATTCCAGTGAGGGAATTTTTTTTATTTAAAAAAGGCCAAGTTAGTTTATCTGGCGTTCAATATACTAGATACAGTTAGGCCTGCGTTTCATACATCTGGAATTAGCAAACTAATGTGCTGGGGTTGGGAAAACATATATGTACCCATACTAGAATCTGTCAAAGAAAGCGGTACTCACATATAACAGTCATTCCATCTGTAATCCATACAGTCAAAAGACTGAAAGTATTCCAGTGAGGGAATTTTTTTTATTTAAAAAAGGCCAAGTTAGTTTATCTGGCGTTCAATATACTAGATACAGTTAGGCCTGCGTTTCATACATCTGGAATTAGCAAACTAATGTGCTGGGGTTGGGAAAACATATATGTACCCATACTAGAATCTGTCAAAGAAAGCGGTACTCACATATAACAGTCATTCCATCTGTAATCCATACAGTCAAAAGACTGAAAGTATTCCAGTGAGGGAATTTTTTTATTTAAAAAAGGCCAAGTTAGTTTATCTGGCGTTCAATATACTAGATACAGTTAGGCCTGCGTTTCATACATCTGGAATTAGCAAACTAATGTGCTGGGGTTGGGAAAACATATATGTACCCATACTAGAATCTGTCAAAGAAAGCGGTACTCACATATAACAGTCATTCCATCTGTAATCCATACAGTCAAAAGACTGAAAGTATTCCAGTGAGGGAATTTTTTTTATTTAAAAAAGGCCAAGTTAGTTTATCTGGCGTTCAATATACTAGATACAGTTAGGCCTGCGTTTCATACATCTGGAATTAGCAAACTAATGTGCTGGGGTTGGGAAAACATATATGTACCCATACTAGAATCTGTCAAAGAAAGCGGTACTCACATATAACAGTCATTCCATCTGTAATCCATACAGTCAAAAGACTGAAAGTATTCCAGTGAGGGAATTTTTTTTATTTAAAAAAGGCCAAGTTAGTTTATCTGGCGTTCAATATACTAGATACAGTTAGGCCTGCGTTTCATACATCTGGAATTAGCAAACTAATGTGCTGGGGTTGGGAAAACATATATGTACCCATACTAGAATCTGTCAAAGAAAGCGGTACTCACATATAACAGTCATTCCATCTGTAATCCATACAGTCAAAAGACTGAAAGTATTCCAGTGAGGGAATTTTTTTTATTTAAAAAAGGCCAAGTTAGTTTATCTGGCGTTCAATATACTAGATACAGTTAGGCCTGCGTTTCATACATCTGGAATTAGCAAACTAATGTGCTGGGGTTGGGAAAACATATATGTACCCATACTAGAATCTGTCAAAGAAAGCGGTACTCACATATAACAGTCATTCCATCTGTAATCCATACAGTCAAAAGACTGAAAGTATTCCAGTGAGGGAATTTTTTTTATTTAAAAAAGGCCAAGTTAGTTTATCTGGCGTTCAATATACTAGATACAGTTAGGCCTGCGTTTCATACATCTGGAATTAGCAAACTAATGTGCTGGGGTTGGGAAAACATATATGTACCCATACTAGAATCTGTCAAAGAAAGCGGTACTCACATATAACAGTCATTCCATCTGTAATCCATACAGTCAAAAGACTGAAAGTATTCCAGTGAGGGAATTTTTTTTATTTAAAAAAGGCCAAGTTAGTTTATCTGGCGTTCAATATACTAGATACAGTTAGGCCTGCGTTTCATACATCTGGAATTAGCAAACTAATGTGCTGGGGTTGGGAAAACATATATGTACCCATACTAGAATCTGTCAAAGAAAGCGGGGTACTCACATATAACAGTCATTCCATCTGTAATCCATACAGTCAAAAGACTGAAAGTATTCCAGTGAGGGAATTTTTTTTATTTAAAAAAGGCCAAGTTAGTTTATCTGGCGTTCAATATACTAGATACAGTTAGGCCTGCGTTTCATACATCTGGAATTAGCAAACTAATGTGCTGGGGTTGGGAAAACATATATGTACCCATACTAGAATCTGTCAAAGAAAGCGGTACTCACATATAACAGTCATTCCATCTGTAATCCATACAGTCAAAAGACTGAAAGTATTCCAGTGAGGGAATTTTTTTTATTTAAAAAAGGCCAAGTTAGTTTATCTGGCGTTCAATATACTAGATACAGTTAGGCCTGCGTTTCATACATCTGGAATTAGCAAACTAATGTGCTGGGGTTGGGAAAACATATATGTACCCATACTAGAATCTGTCAAAGAAAGCGGTACTCACATATAACAGTCATTCCATCTGTAATCCATACAGTCAAAAGACTGAAAGTATTCCAGTGAGGGAATTTTTTTTATTTAAAAAAGGCCAAGTTAGTTTATCTGGCGTTCAATATACTAGATACAGTTAGGCCTGCGTTTCATACATCTGGAATTAGCAAACTAATGTGCTGGGGTTGGGAAAACATATATGTACCCATACTAGAATCTGTCAAAGAAAGCGGGTACTCACATATAACAGTCATTCCATCTGTAATCCATACAGTCAAAAGACTGAAAGTATTCCAGTGAGGGAATTTTTTTTATTTAAAAAAGGCCAAGTTAGTTTATCTGGCGTTCAATATACTAGATACAGTTAGGCCTGCGTTTCATACATCTGGAATTAGCAAACTAATGTGCTGGGGTTGGGAAAACATATATGTACCCATACTAGAATCTGTCAAAGAAAGCGGTACTCACATATAACAGTCATTCCATCTGTAATCCATACAGTCAAAAGACTGAAAGTATTCCAGTGAGGGAATTTTTTTTATTTAAAAAAGGCCAAGTTAGTTTATCTGGCGTTCAATATACTAGATACAGTTAGGCCTGCGTTTCATACATCTGGAATTAGCAAACTAATGTGCTGGGGTTGGGAAAACATATATGTACCCATACTAGAATCTGTCAAAGAAAGCGGGTACTCACATATAACAGTCATTCCATCTGTAATCCATACAGTCAAAAGACTGAAAGTATTCCAGTGAGGGAATTTTTTTTATTTAAAAAAGGCCAAGTTAGTTTATCTGGCGTTCAATATACTAGATACAGTTAGGCCTGCGTTTCATACATCTGGAATTAGCAAACTAATGTGCTGGGGTTGGGAAAACATATATGTACCCATACTAGAATCTGTCAAAGAAAGCGGTACTCACATATAACAGTCATTCCATCTGTAATCCATACAGTCAAAAGACTGAAAGTATTCCAGTGAGGGAATTTTTTTTATTTAAAAAAGGCCAAGTTAGTTATCTGGCGTTCAATATACTAGATACAGTTAGGCCTGCGTTTCATACATCTGGAATTAGCAAACTAATGTGCTGGGGTTGGGAAAACATATATGTACCCATACTAGAATCTGTCAAAGAAAGCGGTACTCACATATAACAGTCATTCCATCTGTAATCCCTACAGTCAAAAGACTGAAAGTATTCCAGTGAGGGAATTTTTTTTATTTAAAAAAGGCCAAGTTAGTTTATCTGGCGTTCAATATACTAGATACAGTTAGGCCTGCGTTTCATACATCTGGAATTAGCAAACTAATGTGCTGGGGTTGGGAAAACATATATGTACCCATACTAGAATCTGTCAAAGAAAGCGGTACTCACATATAACAGTCATTCCATCTGTAATCCATACAGTCAAAAGACTGAAAGTATTCCAGTGAGGGAATTTTTTTTATTTAAAAAAGGCCAAGTTAGTTTATCTGGCGTTCAATATACTAGATACAGTTAGGCCTGCGTTTCATACATCTGGAATTAGCAAACTAATGTGCTGGGGTTGGGAAAACATATATGTACCCATACTAGAATCTGTCAAAGAAAGCGGTACTCACATATAACAGTCATTCCATCTGTAATCCATACAGTCAAAAGACTGAAAGTATTCCAGTGAGGGAATTTTTTTTATTTAAAAAAGGCCAAGTTAGTTTATCTGGCGTTCAATATACTAGATACAGTTAGGCCTGCGTTTCATACATCTGAAATTAGCAAACTAATGTGCTGGGGTTGGGAAAACATATATGTACCCATACTAGAATCTGTCAAAGAAAGCGGGTACTCACATATAACAGTCATTCCATCTGTAATCCATACAGTCAAAAGACTGAAAGTATTCCAGTGAGGGAATTTTTTTTATTTAAAAAAGGCCAAGTTAGTTTATCTGGCGTTCAATATACTAGATACAGTTAGGCCTGCGTTTCATACATCTGGAATTAGCAAACTAATGTGCTGGGGTTGGGAAAACATATATGTACCCATACTAGAATCTGTCAAAGAAAGCGGGTACTCACATATAACAGTCATTCCATCTGTAATCCATACAGTCAAAAGACTGAAAGTATTCCAGTGAGGGAATTTTTTTTATTTAAAAAAGGCCAAGTTAGTTTATCTGGCGTTCAATATACTAGATACAGTTAGGCCTGCGTTTCATACATCTGGAATTAGCAAACTAATGTGCTGGGGTTGGGAAAACATATATGTACCCATACTAGAATCTGTCAAAGAAAGCGGTACTCACATATAACAGTCATTCCATCTGTAATCCATACAGTCAAAAGACTGAAAGTATTCCAGTGAGGGAATTTTTTTTATTTAAAAAAGGCCAAGTTAGTTTATCTGGCGTTCAATATACTAGATACAGTTAGGCCTGCGTTTCATACATCTGGAATTAGCAAACTAATGTGCTGGGGTTGGGAAAACATATATGTACCCATACTAGAATCTGTCAAAGAAAGCGGTACTCACATATAACAGTCATTCCATCTGTAATCCATACAGTCAAAAGACTGAAAGTATTCCAGTGAGGGAATTTTTTTTTATTTAAAAAAGGCCAAGTTAGTTTATCTGGCGTTCAATATACTAGATACAGTTAGGCCTGCGTTTCATACATCTGAAATTAGCAAACTAATGTGCTGGGGTTGGGAAAACATATATGTACCCATACTAGAATCTGTCAAAGAAAGCGGGTACTCACATATAACAGTCATTCCATCTGTAATCCATACAGTCAAAAGACTGAAAGTATTCCAGTGAGGGAATTTTTTTTATTTAAAAAAGGCCAAGTTAGTTTATCTGGCGTTCAATATACTAGATACAGTTAGGCCTGCGTTTCATACATCTGGAATTAGCAAACTAATGTGCTGGGGTTGGGAAAACATATATGTACCCATACTAGAATCTGTCAAAGAAAGCGGTACTCACATATAACAGTCATTCCATCTGTAATCCATACAGTCAAAAGACTGAAAGTATTCCAGTGAGGGAATTTTTTTTTATTTAAAAAAGGCCAAGTTAGTTTATCTGGCGTTCAATATACTAGATACAGTTAGGCCTGCGTTTCATACATCTGGAATTAGCAAACTAATGTGCTGGGGTTGGGAAAACATATATGTACCCATACTAGAATCTGTCAAAGAAAGCGGTACTCACATATAACAGTCATTCCATCTGTAATCCATACAGTCAAAAGACTGAAAGTATTCCAGTGAGGGAATTTTTTTTATTTAAAAAAGGCCAAGTTAGTTTATCTGGCGTTCAATATACTAGATACAGTTAGGCCTGCGTTTCATACATCTGGAATTAGCAAACTAATGTGCTGGGGTTGGGAAAACATATATGTACCCATACTAGAATCTGTCAAAGAAAGCGGTACTCACATATAACAGTCATTCCATCTGTAATCCCTACAGTCAAAAGACTGAAAGTATTCCAGTGAGGGAATTTTTTTTATTTAAAAAAGGCCAAGTTAGTTTATCTGGCGTTCAATATACTAGATACAGTTAGGCCTGCGTTTCATACATCTGGAATTAGCAAACTAATGTGCTGGGGTTGGGAAAACATATATGTACCCATACTAGAATCTGTCAAAGAAAGCGGGTACTCACATATAACAGTCATTCCATCTGTAATCCATACAGTCAAAAGACTGAAAGTATTCCAGTGAGGGAATTTTTTTTATTTAAAAAAGGCCAAGTTAGTTTATCTGGCGTTCAATATACTAGATACAGTTAGGCCTGCGTTTCATACATCTGGAATTAGCAAACTAATGTGCTGGGGTTGGGAAAACATATATGTACCCATACTAGAATCTGTCAAAGAAAGCGGTACTCACATATAACAGTCATTCCATCTGTAATCCATACAGTCAAAAGACTGAAAGTATTCCAGTGAGGGAATTTTTTTTATTTAAAAAAGGCCAAGTTAGTTTATCTGGCGTTCAATATACTAGATACAGTTAGGCCTGCGTTTCATACATCTGGAATTAGCAAACTAATGTGCTGGGGTTGGGAAAACATATATGTACCCATACTAGAATCTGTCAAAGAAAGCGGTACTCACATATAACAGTCATTCCATCTGTAATCCATACAGTCAAAAGACTGAAAGTATTCCAGTGAGGGAATTTTTTTTATTTAAAAAAGGCCAAGTTAGTTTATCTGGCGTTCAATATACTAGATACAGTTAGGCCTGCGTTTCATACATCTGGAATTAGCAAACTAATGTGCTGGGGTTGGGAAAACATATATGTACCCATACTAGAATCTGTCAAAGAAAGCGGGTACTCACATATAACAGTCATTCCATCTGTAATCCATACAGTCAAAAGACTGAAAGTATTCCAGTGAGGGAATTTTTTTTATTTAAAAAAGGCCATGTTAGTTTATCTGGCGTTCAATATACTAGATACAGTTAGGCCTGCGTTTCATACATCTGGAATTAGCAAACTAATGTGCTGGGGTTGGGAAAACATATATGTACCCATACTAGAATCTGTCAAAGAAAGCGGTACTCACATATAACAGTCATTCCATCTGTAATCCATACAGTCAAAAGACTGAAAGTATTCCAGTGAGGGAATTTTTTTTATTTAAAAAAGGCCAAGTTAGTTTATCTGGCGTTCAATATACTAGATACAGTTAGGCCTGCGTTTCATACATCTGGAATTAGCAAACTAATGTGCTGGGGTTGGGAAAACATATATGTACCCATACTAGAATCTGTCAAAGAAAGCGGTACTCACATATAACAGTCATTCCATCTGTAATCCATACAGTCAAAAGACTGAAAGTATTCCAGTGAGGGAATTTTTTTTATTTAAAAAAGGCCAAGTTAGTTTATCTGGCGTTCAATATACTAGATACAGTTAGGCCTGCGTTTCATACATCTGGAATTAGCAAACTAATGTGCTGGGGTTGGGAAAACATATATGTACCCATACTAGAATCTGTCAAAGAAAGCGGTACTCACATATAACAGTCATTCCATCTGTAATCCATACAGTCAAAAGACTGAAAGTATTCCAGTGAGGGAATTTTTTTTATTTAAAAAAGGCCAAGTTAGTTTATCTGGCGTTCAATATACTAGATACAGTTAGGCCTGCGTTTCATACATCTGGAATTAGCAAACTAATGTGCTGGGGTTGGGAAAACATATATGTACCCATACTAGAATCTGTCAAAGAAAGCGGTACTCACATATAACAGTCATTCCATCTGTAATCCATACAGTCAAAAGACTGAAAGTATTCCAGTGAGGGAATTTTTTTTATTTAAAAAAGGCCAAGTTAGTTTATCTGGCGTTCAATATACTAGATACAGTTAGGCCTGCGTTTCATACATCTGGAATTAGCAAACTAATGTGCTGGGGTTGGGAAAACATATATGTACCCATACTAGAATCTGTCAAAGAAAGCGGTACTCACATATAACAGTCATTCCATCTGTAATCCATACAGTCAAAAGACTGAAAGTATTCCAGTGAGGGAATTTTTTTTATTTAAAAAAGGCCAAGTTAGTTTATCTGGCGTTCAATATACTAGATACAGTTAGGCCTGCGTTTCATACATCTGGAATTAGCAAACTAATGTGCTGGGGTTGGGAAAACATATATGTACCCATACTAGAATCTGTCAAAGAAAGCGGTACTCACATATAACAGTCATTCCATCTGTAATCCATACAGTCAAAAGACTGAAAGTATTCCAGTGAGGGAATTTTTTTTATTTAAAAAAGGCCAAGTTAGTTTATCTGGCGTTCAATATACTAGATACAGTTAGGCCTGCGTTTCATACATCTGGAATTAGCAAACTAATGTGCTGGGGTTGGGAAAACATATATGTACCCATACTAGAATCTGTCAAAGAAAGCGGTACTCACATATAACAGTATTTCCATCTGTAATCCATACAGTCAAAAGACTGAAAGTATTCCAGTGAGGGAATTTTTTTTATTTAAAAAAGGCCAAGTTAGTTTATCTGGCGTTCAATATACTAGATACAGTTAGGCCTGCGTTTCATACATCTGGAATTAGCAAACTAATGTGCTGGGGTTGGGAAAACATATATGTACCCATACTAGAATCTGTCAAAGAAAGCGGTACTCACATATAACAGTCATTCCATCTGTAATCCATACAGTCAAAAGACTGAAAGTATTCCAGTGAGGGAATTTTTTTTATTTAAAAAAGGCCATGTTAGTTTATCTGGCGTTCAATATACTAGATACAGTTAGGCCTGCGTTTCATACATCTGGAATTAGCAAACTAATGTGCTGGGGTTGGGAAAACATATATGTACCCATACTAGAATCTGTCAAAGAAAGCGGTACTCACATATAACAGTCATTCCATCTGTAATCCATACAGTCAAAAGACTGAAAGTATTCCAGTGAGGGGATTTTGCTTATAAAAAATAATATATTTCATTGTGGTGCGAGTTGAATCGCAACAATGAAGAAAAATACTATTAAGGGACGAGGACGCGGTCGTGGTGGTGTCCGTGGAGCCTCTGTTGCTGGTAGAGGACGTGGCCGTTCGGCCCCAGGCGCACACAGTAGGGAACGAACTCCCTCAACTAGCCGGCAGAATGTACCGCAATATCTCGTGGGGCCCAATGACGCTCTTAGGATGGTAAGGCCTGAGCAGGTACAGGCATTAATCGATTGGGTGGCCGACAGTGCTTCCAGCACGTTCACCACATGGTCTTCCACCCAGTCTTCTGCGGAAAGCGCACAGGTGGCACCTGAAAACCAAGCCCATCAGTCTGTCACATCACCCCCAAGCATATCAGGGAAACGGTCTGAGCCACAAGTTATGCAGCAGTCTCTTCTTCTGTTTGAAGACTCTGCTTCCAGGGTTTCCCAGGGGCGTCCACCTAGCCCTTCCCCAGTGGAGGAAGACATACCATGCACTGACGCACAACCACTTATGTCTCCAGATGAAGAGGACATGGGAATACCACCACAGCAGAGTCACCGACTCTCTGATGATGACGAAACACAGGTGCCCACTGCCGCGTCTTTTTGCAGTGTGCAGACTGAACAGGAGGAGGTCAGGGAGGGAGACTGGGTGGAAGACGATGCAGAGGACGATGAGGTCTTAGACCCCACATGGACTGAAGGTCGTGGCGATGACTTTCACAGTTCAGAGGAAGAGGTAGTGGTGAGACCGAGACAACAGCGAAGCCAAAGAGGGAGCAGGGGGCCAAAGCAGACGAGCCGCCGCCCCCAGAGTTCGCCTGCTACTGGACATCGCCAACAGGGACCCAGCCCCACAAAGGCAGCTTCAAAGAGTTCCCTGGCATGGCACTTCTTTAAACAATGTCCTACCGACAAGACCCGAGTGACTTGCACGCTCTGCCATCAGAGCCTGAGGCGAGGCATTAACGTTCTGAACCTCAGCACAACCTGCATGACCAGGCATCTACATGCAAAGCATGAACTGCAGTGGGGTACACACCTTAAAAACCAGGCACTCGCTGAGGCTCCCCCTGCTCCCTCTACCGCTGCTGCCTCGGCTTCCGCCTCGAGAGGAATGTTGCCACCTGCCGAGCAGCAAACAGAGGATGTGCCACCGACACCACCACCACCGCCACCGTCAACTAGCGTCTCCACTATATCACACAGCAGCGTTCAGCTCTCAATATCTCAAACCTTAGAGAGGAAGCGCAAATTCCCCCCGAGTCACCCTCGAGCCCTTGGCCTGAACGCCAGCATTTCTAAACTGCTGGCCTTTGAAATGCTGTCATTCCGGCTGGTGGACACAGACAGCTTCAAACAGCTGATGGCCATGGCTGTCCCGCAGTATGTGGTTCCCAGCCGCCACTACTTCTCCAAGACAGCCGTGCCTTCCCTGCACATGCAAGTGTCCGATAAAATCAAGTGTGCACTGCGCAACGCCATTTGTGGCAAGGTCCACCTAACCACAGATACGTGGACCAGTAAGCACGGCCAGGGACGCTATATCTCACTAACTGCACACTGGATGAATGTAGTGGCGGCTGGGCCCCCGGCGGACAGTTCCTTGGCGCACGTCCTTCCGCCCCCTAGGATCGCAGGGCATCATTCTCTGCCTCCTGTAGCCTCCTCCTCCTACTCGGCTTCCTCCTCCACTGCTTCCACCAGCTCATCCGGTCAGCCACACACCTTCACCACCAACTTCAGCACAGCCCGGGGTAAACGTCAGCAGGCCATTCTGAAACTCATATGTTTGGGGGACAGGCCCCACAGCGCAAAGGAGTTGTGGCGGGGTATTGAACAACAGACCGACGAGTGGTTTCTGCCGGTGGGCCTCAAGCCAGGCCTGGTGGTATGCGATAATGGGCGAAATCTCGTGGCAGCTCTGGGACTAGCCGGTTTGACGCACATCCCTTGCCTGGCGCATGTGCTGAACTTGGTGGTGCAGAGGTTCATTCACCACTACCCCAACATGTCAGAGCTGCTGCATAAAGTGCGGGCCGTCTGTGCGCGCTTCCGCCGTTCACATCCTGCCGCTGCTCGCCTGTCTGCGCTACAGCGGAACTTCGGCCTTCCCGCTCACCGCCTCATATGCGACGTGCCCACCCGGTGGAACTCCACTTTGCACATGCTGGAGAGACTGTGCGAGCAGCAGCAGGCCATAGTGGAGTTTCAGCTGCAGCACGCTCGCGTCAGTCGTACTGCCGAACAGCACCACTTCACCACCAATGATTGGGCCTCCATGCGAGACCTGTGTGCCCTGCTGCGCTGTTTCGAGTACTCCACCAACATGGCCAGTGGCGATGACACTGTTATCAGCGTTACAATACCACTTCTATGTCTCCTTGAGAAAACACTTAGGGCAATGATGTTAGAGGAGGTGGCCCAGGTGGAGGAGGAGGAGGATGAGGGCTCGTTTCTAACACTTTGGGGCCAGTCTGTTCGAAGTGGCTCAGAGGGAGGTTTGTTTAAGCAGCAGAGGACAGGTTCACAAGTCGCCAGCCAAGGCACTGTACTGGAGGACGAGGAGGATGAGGAGGAGGAGGTGGAGGGGGACGAGGATGACGCAAGTTCACAGCGGGGTGGCAGCCCAGGCCCATCACTGGTGCGTGGCTGGGGGGATACGGTGGACGATGACGATACGCCTCCCACAGAGGACAGCTTGTCCTTACCCATGGGTAGCCTGGCCCACATGAGCGAATATATGCTCCAATGCCTGCGCAACGACAGCAGAGTTGCCCACGTTTTAACGTGTGCAGACTACTGGGTGGCCACCCTGCTGGATCCCCGGTATAAAGACAATGTGCCCACTTTAATTCCTGAACTGGAGCGCGACCGTAAGATGCGCGAGTACAAGCGCACGCTGATAGAGGCGCTCTTGAGAGCATTCCCACATGTCACAGGGGAACAGGTGGAAGGTGAAGGCAGAGGAGTGGCAAGAGGTCGCCAACGCAGCTGTGTCACGGCCAGCTCATCTGAGGGCAGGGTTAGCATGGCAGAAATGTGGAAAAGTTTTGTCTCCACGCCACAGCTATCTGCACCGACACCTGATACGGAACGTGTTAGCAGGAGGCAGCATTTCACTAACATGGTTGAACAGTATGTCTGCACACCCCTCCACATCCTGACGGATGGTTCGGCCCCATTCAACTACTGGGTTTCGAAATTGTCCACGTGGCCAGAGTTAGCATGTTATGCCTTGGAGGTGCTTTCCTGCCCGGCGGCCAGCGTTTTATCTGAACGCGTATTCAGCACGGCAGGGGGCGTCATTACTGACAAGCGCAGCCGCCTGTCCACAGCCAACGTGGACAAGCTGACCTTCATAAAGATGAACCAGGCATGGATCCCACAGGACCTGTCCCTCCCTTGTGCAGAGTAGTCCTTATTAACTGCCTAAAACATCTCTTGTTGTGCTACGGGCCACTTCTTTATTTGATACAAATTTTATGAAACCCACAGTTGAATGAAACTCTTCTCTGTCTGGGCGCCGGGGCCTAACCAGATGAAAGTGGCCGGTTAAACTAACGGGTGACATGAAGCCATAACCTCTGCCATGCTACCTCTGTCTTCTGTCTGGGTGCTGAGGCCTAAGTCAAATAAAGCGGTCTTCTGCTGTGCTGGGGGATATGAAGCTAATCTCTGACCTCTCTCCTCTGTCTGGGTCCAAAGGCCTAAATCACTGAAAGAGGCCTTCTCCTGTGGTGTGTGATATGATGCCAGAATATGTGCTGTGGGGCCTCTCTCCTCTTCCTGGGTGCAGGGGTCAAATAAACTAAATTGTGGCCTACTCCTGTGGTGGTTGATATGATGCCTGATTCTCTGATGTGGAACCTCTCTCCTCTGTTTGGGTGAAGGGGTCAAAGTAACTAAATGGTGGCTTCTCCTGTGGTGGCTGATATGATGCCAGAATATGTGCTGTGGTGCCTCTCTCCTCTTCCTGGGTGCGGGGGTCAAAGTAACTCAATGGTGGCTTCTCCTGTGGTGGCTGATATGATGCCAGAATATGTGCTGTGGTGCCTCTCTCCTCTTCCTGGGTGCGGGGGTCAAAGTAACTCAATGGTGGCTTCTCCTGTGGTGGCTGATATGATGCCAGAATATGTGCTGTGGTGCCTCTCTCCTCTTCCTGGGTGCAGGGGTCAAAGTAACTAAATGGTGGCTTCTCCTGTGGTGGTTGATATGATGCCTGATTCTCTGCTGTGAAACCTCTCTCCTCCATCTGGGTGTAGGGGTCAAAGTCTTTCAAAGTCGCCTTCTCCTGTGCTGATTGATATAAAGCTGATGGTTGTGCCATCTGACATGGTTGCCAGGGTCTGATTCAATGGGGGCCTACTCCTGTGGTGGGTGATCTAAATGCCTGATTCTCTGCTGTGAAACCTCTCTCCTCCGTCTGGGTGTAGGGGTCAAAGTCTTTCAAAGTCGCCTTCTCCTGTGCTGATTGATATGAAGCTGATGGTTGTGCCATCTGACATGGTTGCCGGGGTCCCATTAAATTGGGGCCTACTCCTGTGGTGGGTGATCTAAATGCCTGATTCTCTGCTTTGAAACCTCTCTCCTCCGTCCGGGTGTAGGGGTCAAATTCTGTCAAAGTCGCCTTCTCCTGTGCTGATTGATATAAAGCTTATGCTTGTGCCATCTGACATGGTTGCCGGGGTCTGATTCAATGGTGGCCTACTCCTGTGGTGGGTGATCTAAATGCCTGATTCTCTGCTGTGTAACCTCTCTCCTCCGTCTGGGTGTAGGGGTCAAAGTAACTAAATGGTGGCCTACTCCTGTGGTGGGTGATATGATGCCTGGTTCTCTGCTGTGGGACCTCTCTCCTTTGTCTGGGTGCTGTGGTCAAAATAATAGTAAGTGACCTTCTCCATTGGTGGGTGACTTGAAGCCTGATTCTGTGCTATGGGACCTCACTCCAATTAATATTGTTTAATTTTTATTTATTTTATGTTAACTCATCATTTCCCTATCTACATTTGTTTGCAGGGGATTTAACTACATTTTGCTGCCTTTTGCAGCCCTCTAGCCCTTTCCGGGTGTGTTTTACAGCCTTTTTAGTGCCCAAAAGTTCGGGTCCCCATTGACTTCTATGGGGTTCGGGTTCGGGATGAAGTTCGGGTCGAGTTCGGATCCCGAACCCGAACATTTTTCGAAAGTTCGGCCGAACTCGTCGAACCCGAACATCCAGGTGTTCGCTCAACTCTACTCAGGAACTGTCCAGTAGGGTTATCCCTGATGGTCTGTGGGTAGTGAGAGGAACTAGCATGTAAAAAAAGCATTGGTGGAGGTAGGTTTTCTATAGAGGTCTGTAGAGACCCCACCATCATCATGCCTGATCAACAGGATGTCCAGAAACTCAACATGTGTACTGCTGTATTTCCATGTTAGTCTAATATTTTGATCATTGGTATTAACCCGCTGGAGAAAGGCATCCAGGTCGGATATCGATCCCTGCCAAATAAACAAAATATCGACAATATATCGACAATATATCGACAATATATCTGGACCACGAGATCACAGAGCTGTAGCCAGGCAGATTGTGGACAATTTCCCTCTCCCACAGCCCCAGGAACAAATTGGCGTATGAGGGCGCACAAGTCGCCCCCATCGCCGTCCCCCGCAGCTGTAGGAAGAGACGGTCCTTAAACACAAAAAAATTATGTGTTAATACAAAGGTCAACAAATCAATGATGAACTGGATCAAATCCTTTTCCAAATCTGTCATCTGCAAAAAATATCTGGCTGCTCCAAATATCTGGCTGCATCCCGTGGTCATGACATATCGATGTATACAGGGAATCGACATCACAAGTTACAAGGATCATGTTGTCCTCCAACCAGACCCCATTGAATTTTCGCAGGACATCTGAGGTGTCCTTGACATAAGACGGCAGGGTTTCCACACATCCTCTCAGATAAAAGTCAACATATTTACTAGCCTGCTCACAGAGTCCTCCAATCCCGGACACTATTGGGCGTCCGGGAGGGTTATTCCTATCCTTGTGGACCTTTGGCAACAAGTAAAAAGTTGGCACTACCGGATGGTCCACAACCAATCCCTTTCTCAGTTTAGGGGGAAGTAAATGATTCCAAACCCCAGACTGTAAAATATTGTCAAGCTCTATTTTGAATCGGATGGTAGGATTGCACTCCAATCTCTTGTAAGAGTCACTCTGGTTAAGCTGCCTAAATGCTTCCTTTTCATACATCTGTGCCGGCCATAACACAACGTTTCCCCCTTTGTCCGCTGGCTTGATAACAATGTCCCTGAAATCACGTAACTCTTTAATAGCCTGTCATTGTCCCCATGTCAAGTTGTGAGGGTTCATATCAGTGGGGATAATTTCAAACTCCTTTTTCACTAACCTGACAAATATCAACCGCAGGACAAATAATGCGGGGGGGGGGGGGGGCTGTGAATGGTGGCACAGATGCATGAGAAGCCGTGAGGAGGACAATTCCTCCTGTTCATCTAAAAGCGATTGTAAATCCTCTAGAGCTTGTCGTTCCAAGGCAGACGATAATCCTATCCTGTCCGATCCAAATTTTTTTTTGAATAACAGCTTCCGATCAAAAAGCTCCAAATCCTTCACTGCAATGAAGAGGTTAAAGCCATCGGAGGGAGTAAACGTTAAACCCTTTTGAAGGACCTCTATCTGTGCTTTGCTCAGTATATGTGTGGACAAGTTAATTAACTCTAATGTTTCCTGTGTCTTTTCTCCATGCGGT
>NW_024400901.1:0-16809 GCF_905171765.1 Bufo bufo
CGGGTTCGGTGTTCGGCGCTTTCTTGGCGCTTTTTGAAAGGCTGCAGAGCAGCCAATCAACAAGCGGTTAACTGTCTGACCTTAGAAGCCATCACAGCCATGCCTACTAATGGCATGGCTGTGATTGTCCAGAGCAGCATGTGACCCAGGCTCTATATAAGCTTGAGTCACATAGCGCTGCACGTCACTCTGCTGTTACAAGTGTAGGCAGAGGATGCTGCTGGTGATTTCAGGGAGAGAATAGGAGAGAATCTAACTCAGCGATCTACAGATAAATAGTTGTGTGGGTGCAGGGCACAATCGTTTTACCCTGCCATGAGCTCATTGACCAGAAAAACTAACTTTTATAATTCTGTTAGTTAGGTGGGCGGCGGCGGAGGCCATTTTATGCAAGCTCAGTGCACCAGCACTGCATCTGAGCTTTTGGGACATTGCAAATCACCATTTTATTTTGTCAAACTACAACCTCTGGATTAGTTAGTGTGCAATTTAAGGTAGAAATACACCCATCATTTTCTAGGGTTTTAAAAACACACTTTTTTTGCCCAAAAAAAAAGTATTTTCCTGATCTGAAAGTGTTAAATTCAAGTTTAATATATACAGACTTCATATTCTGTCACCAAAAAAAGACTTTTTTGGCAATCTACAACATCTGGATTAGTCAGTGTACAATTTAAGCTAGAAATACACCCATCATTTCTGGGGTTTGAAAAACACACTTTTTTTTTCTTAAAAAAAACTGTATTTTCCTGATCTGCAAGTGTTAAATTCAAGTTTAATATATAAGTAGAAAACGGGCACTCAAGTCATAGGGTGTTGCATCGGAAAAGTTCTATACCATCATAACATTTATAATAACATTTAAAATAATATTTAAAACATATAATATAAGAACAATATTCGATTAATTTTCGATTGTAAATCGATGTTATAGTTGACTCTGATGATATAAATTGATATTATAATTGACTCTTAGGACTGATGGTGAAATAGTCAGTTGAAGTGTTCAAAAAGAATCGATCTCACAAACATCGACTATTTGGGAAAAAAGCCACAAGAGATACTGGAGAAGGAGCGGAAAAAAAAAACAGAAGCTCTAGATGACATTCAAGAGATCTTCCAAGTAATGTTCCCAGTGTTGGCATATAAAACCACTTATGCTTTCTTTGTTAGCAAATTAATAAACATATGGAGAAGAGTAAGCAGAAAAGTAAGCAGTCTCTTTGTTTTGTCCTCACCACTTTCAGTGATTTTTGTTCAACAGAATAGACCGCACGCTTATTCAGCGATAATTTCTTCTTCCATTAGTTTGACATGGGTATAGGCTTCAGTTAAAACTTTCAAAACTATCGAATGGTGATCCAGAATTTTTCAAATAGTGATCACGTACCTAGTGGCGTCTCACGTGGCGTCCCACGTGATTTCTATACGTCACCTCTTTACAGATCGCAGCGCGCTGTTTCTTTCAGGTTAAAGTCTGTAATTACTGTAGTAAAATTGTCAGAATTGGGCAATGTGTTTTGTGGT
This sequence comes from Bufo bufo, assembly GCF_905171765.1. Classification (NCBI taxonomy): domain Eukaryota; kingdom Metazoa; phylum Chordata; class Amphibia; order Anura; family Bufonidae; genus Bufo; species Bufo bufo. The sequence goes on from NW_024400901.1 coordinate 1,528, forward strand.
GTCATTTTACATATACCCATGCTGGGTGAGATAAATATCTTGGTCAAATGCCAACTTTGTATAAAAAAAATGGGAAAAGTTTTCTTTTGCCAAGATATTTCTCTCACCCAGCATGGGTATATGTAAAATGACACCCCAAAACACATTGCCCAACTTTTCCTGAGTCCGGCAATACCATATGTGTGACACTTTTTTGCAGCCTAGGTGGGCAAAGGGGCCCACATTCCAAAGAGCACCTTTAGGATTTCACAGGTCATTTTTTACACATTTTGATTTCAAACTACTTACCACACATTAGGGCCCCTAGAATGCCAGGGCAGTATAACTACCCCACAAGTGACCCCATTTTGGAAGGTATTTCGTGATGGGCATAGTGAGTTCATGAAAGTTTTTATTTTTTGTCACAAGTTAGTGGAATATGAGACTTTGTAAGAAAAAATTAATAAATAAAAAAATTATCATTTTCCGCTAACTTGTGACAAAAAATAAAAAATTCTAGGAACTCGCCATGCCCCTCACGGAATACCTTGGGGTGTCTTCTTTCCAAAATGAGGTCACTTGTGGGGTACTTATACTGCCCTGGCATTCTAGGTGTCCTAATGTGTGGTAAGTAGTTTGAAATCAAAATCTGTAAAAAATGGCCGGTGAAATCCTAAAGGTGCTCTTTGGAATGTGGGCCCCTTTGCCCACCTAGGCTGCAAAAAAGTGTCACACATGTGGTATTGCCGTACTCAGGAGAAGTTGGGGAATGTGTTTTGGGGTGTCATTTTACATATACCCATGCTGGGTGAGAGAAATATCTTGGCAAAAGACAACTTTTCCCATTTTTTTATACAAAGTTGGCATTTGACCGAGATATTTATCTCACCCAGCATGGGTATATGTAAAATGACACCCCAAAACACATTTTCCAACTTCTCCTGAGTACGGCAATACCAGATGTGTGACACTTTTTTGCAGCCTAGGTGGGCAAAGGGGCCCACATTCCAAAGAGCACCTTTCGGATTTTACCGGCCATTCTTTACAGATTTTGATTTCAAACTACTTACCACACATTAGGGCCCCTAAAATGCCAGGGCATTATAACTACCCCACAAGTGACCCCATTTTGGAAAGAAGACATCCCAAGGTATTTCGTGATGGGCATAGTGAGTTCATGAAAGTTTTTATTTTTTGTCACAAGTTAGTGGAATATGAGACTTTGTAAGAAAAAATTAATAAATAAAAAAATCATCATTTTCCGCTAACTTGTGACAAAAAATAAAAAATTCTAGGAACTCGCCATGCCCCTCACGGAATACCTTGGGGTGTCTTCTTTCCAAAATGGGGTCACTTGTGGGGTAGTTATACTGCCCTGGCATTTTAGGGGCCCAGATGCGTGAGAAGTAGTTTGAAATCAAAATCTGTAAAAAATGCCCTGTGAAATCCGAAAGGTGCTCTTTGGAATGTGGGCCCCTTTGCCCACCTAGGCTGCAAAAAAGTGTCACACATGTGGTATCGCCGTACTCAGGAGAAGTTGGGGAATGTGTTTTGGGGTGTCATTTTACATATACCCATGCTGGGTGAGAGAAATATCTCGGCAAACGATAACTTTTCCCATTTTTTTATACAAAGTTGGCATTTGATCAAGATATTTATCTCACCCAGCATGGGTATATGTAAAATGACACCCCAAAACACATTCCCCAACTTCTCCTGAGTACGCCGATACCACATGTGTGACACTTTTTTGCAGCCTAGATGCGCAAAGGTGCCAGAAATTCCTTTTAGGAGAGCATTTTTAGACATTTAGATCCCAGACTTCTTCTCACGCTTTAGGGCCACTAAAAAGCCAGGGCAGTATAAATAGCCCACATGTGACCCCATTTTGGAAAGAAGACACCCCAAGGTATTCAATGAGGGGCATGCCGAGTTCATAGAAAAAAAAAATTTGGGCACAAGTTAGCGGAAATTGATTATTTTTTTTTCTCTCACAAAGTCTCCCTTTCCGCTAACTTGAGACAAAAATTTCAATCTTTCATGGACTCAATATGCCCCTAAGCGAATACCTTGGGGTGTCTTCTTTCCAAAATGGTGTTATTTGTGGGGTGTTTGTACTGCCCTGGCATTTGAGGGTCTCCGCAATCATTACATATATGGCCAGCATTAGGAGTTTCTGCTATTCTCCTTATATTGAGCATACGGGTAATGAGATTTTTTTTTTTAGTTCAGCCTCTGGGCTGAAAGAAAAAATGAACGGCACAGATTTCTTCATTCGCATCGATCAATATGGATGAAAAAATCTCTGCCAAAAAAAAGGAGAGGAAAGGCGTCTGCCAGGACATAGGAGCTCCGCCCAACATCCATACCCACTTAGCCCGTATGCCCTGGCAAACCAAATTTTTCTATTCACATCAATCGATGTGGATGAATAAATCATTGCCGGGATTTATTTTATTTTTTTATATATATACAAAGTGTTTGCCAAAGCATATGAATACCGCCGCCTCCTCAGCTCATATGCCTCGGCAAACGTATCTTTTACTGCAGAGGAGAAATCTCGTCTTGCAGCGCCGCATACACCGACTTGTGTGTAATCTGACAGCAGCGCAATGCTTCTGTCAGAATGCACATCAGTGCTGCAGCTAGTCGATCGGTTGGTCCATCTGGAAGGTAAAAAAAACAAAACAAAAAAGAAAAAACCAGGCCGCAACGCAATAAATTTTATTAACTTTATAATAACTTTTGAACAGAACATATAAACTTTATTTAACTTTTTGAACTGAAAGTTAACTTTTTTGCTTTCTGGTGTTTTTCTTTTTGTTTTTTGTTTTTTACCTTTTATAGGACAAACCTCTCCTTCCCCATGGGACAATGTGCAAAGCGCAAATCGCCAAAAGATGTGGCGAAGTACATTATGCACTTTATCCCAGGTGAAAGGAGAGGTTTGCAGCAGCTGTGAGAGAAAGGGCCCTAATAGCCCTGTGTGCCTGTCCTGTGAGATGCAATCCCTATGCTAAGTGTACCTGTGTGTGGTACTTCCGGAAACACTCTCCAAAGCATAGGGCAGGGTGGTCAGGGCAGTCAGGACAGAAATAGCGGGTGTCACGCCTTATTCCATCTTTTTCGGGGTGACGGTTGGGTTGAGATACCGGCAACGACACTGGGGAAATGTCGCTCTTGTAGACGGCTAACTACACTGGTGGATGGGGCCACGGAACCTCCTGGATACAGGAGGTTCTCGATGATCTCTTCCTGAAATTTAAGGAAGGATCGTGTTTTCCCAGCCTTACTGTAGAGAACAAAACTATTATATGCAGCCAATTGAATCAAATATACAGACACCTTCTTATACCAGCGTCTGGTGCGTCGGGAAACTAAAAACGGAGACAACACCTGGTCATTGAAGTCCACCCCTCCCATGAGCAAATTATAGTTGTGGACACAGAGGGGCTTTTCAATGACACTGGTTGCTCGCTCAATTTGTATTGTCGTGTCTGCATGAATGGAGGAGAGCATGTAAAAGTCACGCTTGTCTCTCCATTTCACCGCGAGCAGTTCTTCGTTACACAAGGCAGCCCTCTCCCCCCTTGCAAGACGAGTGGTAACGAGCCGTTGGGGGAAGCCCGCGCGACTAGTTCTAGGAACAAATGCCTGAAGAGGGCCACACTTGTGTAGAAATTGTAACATAAAGATGGTACCCCTTGCCAAATAAGGGTGACACCAAGTCCCAGACTGTCTTCCCACTGCTCCCCAGGTAGTCAGGGCAACCGACCGGCTCCAGGGTCTGATCTTTTCCCTCATAGATCCGAAATTTGTGGGTATAGCCTGTGGCCCTTTCACAGAGCTTATACAATTTGACCCCATACCGGGCGCGCTTGCTTGGGATGTATTGTTTGAAGCCAAGGCGCCCGGTAAAATGTATTAGGGACTTGTCTACGCAGATGTTTTGCTCAGGGGTATACAAATCTGCAAATTTCTGGTTGAAGTGGTCTATGAGGGGCCGAATTTTGTGGAGCCGGTCAAAAGCTGGGTGGCCTCTGGGACGGGAGGTGGTGTTGTCGCTAAAGTGCAGGAAACGCAGGATGGCCTCAAATCGTGCCCTGGACATAGCAGCAGAGAACATGGGCATGTGATGAATCGGGTTCGTGGACCAATATGACCGCAATTCATGCTTTTTGGTTAGACCCATGTTGAGGAGAAGGCCCAGAAAAAATTTTAATTCGGAAACTTGGACTGGTTTCCACCGGAAAGGCTGGGCATAAAAGCTTCCCGGGTTGTCGGATATAAATTGAGTGGCATACCGATTTGTTTCTGCCACGACTAAGTCCAAGAGCTCCGCAGTCAAGAACAGCTCAAAAAATCCCAGGGCCGAACCGATCTGAGCTGTCTCAACCCGAACTCCAGACTGGGCGGTGAAAGGGGGAACTAATGGTGCGGCTGAAGTTGGGGACTGCCAATCAGGATTTGCCAGCACCTCAGGGACTCTAGGGGGTCTGCGGGCCTGTCTGTGCGGTGGCTGCGACGGGGTAACTATTGCACGTGCCACCGTACCAGCTTCAACTGCCCTTCTGGTGCTCGCCACTTCACCATGGTGTACGGCAGTGCTGGTACTAGGTCCAGGGAGGGCTGCGCTGCTGGTGTATGCCTCACCACGTGATCCGACAGCGCCAGCCCCACTCTGCTGCTCTTGAAGGGTGATCAAGGGTTAATTGGGGTGATGGGGGGTGATCTCGGGCTAAGTGTAGTGTTGGTGGGTACTCACAGTAATGTCTGCTCCTCTGCTGGAACCAACCGACGAAAAGGACCAGCAGAGGAGCAGAGAAGCCATTTAACACATCATATTTACAAATATAATGTGTTAACTGGCTTCTGATTCGATTTTTTTAAAATCATCAGCTTGCCAGCCACGATCATTGGCTGGCAAGCTGATGACGTGACCCCCCTCTAACTTTTGCCGGCCCGCGATGCGCTTGCGCGGGCGGCTAAGCGCGTCATCTCGCGTCTCGCGAGATGACGCATATATGCGTGACTGTGCGCTGAGCTGCCGCCTCCGGAACGCGATCCTGCGTTAGGCGGTCCGGAGGCGGTTATTATATACAGCTTTCATATTCTGTTACCAAAAAAATACTTTTTGGGCAATCTACAACATCTGGATTATTCAGTGTGCAATTTAAGCTACAAAAACACCCATCATTTTCAGGGGTTTGAAAAACACACTTTTTTGTCAAAAAACTGTATTTTCCTGATCTGCAAGTGTTAAATTCAAGTTTAATATATACAGCTTTCATATTCTGTTACCAAAAAAAACACTTTTTTTGGAATCTACAACATCTTAATTAGTCAGTGTGCAATTTAAGCTAGAAATACACTCATCATTTTCTGGGGTTTGAAAAACACACTTTTTTGACAAAAAACACTATTTTCAGGCCTTCCAGCATCAGCACGTGTGAAATTACAGGCTTATATACTGCTGTCAAATACAGTTGTTAAACAAACACTCGTTTGGGCACAAAAAAATTTGTTGGCAGCCTTTGATGCAAATGTCATTGTGAGATACACTCTTAATACATTTGGGTTACATTCAGAGATTTTTAATTCCGCCATTAGGTGCACCAATATTGAATTCAGGCCTACACTGGTTCAGGCCGTGTGAGATACACCCTCTACATACAGGGGTTGGATTCAGGCATTTGAAATACAGCCATTTGAAATACAGCCATTTTGTGCAAATAAATATTTAATTTAGGCTTACACTGGTTCATGCCCTGTGAGATGCTCCCTCTACATGCAGAGGTTTGACTCAGACATTTGAAATACCGCCATTTGGTGCACCAATATTGATTTCAGGCCTACACTGGTTCATGCCCTGTGAGACACCCTCTACATATAGGGGTTTGATTCAGGAATTTGAAATACAGCCATTTGAAATACATCCTTTTTGTGCAAAGAAAAATTTAATTTAGGCCTACACTGGTTCAGGTTCTGTGAGATACCCCCTCTACATACAGGGGTTTGATTTAGGCATTTAAAATACAGCCATTTGAAATACATCCATTTTGTGCAAAGAAATATTTAATTTAGGCCTACACTGGGTCATGCCCTGTGAGATACTCCCTCTACATACAGGGGTTTGATGCAGGCATTTGAAATACAGCCATTTAAAATACATCCATTTTGTGCAAATAAATATTTAATTTAGGCCTACTCTGGTTCATGCCCTATGAGATACTCCCTCTACATACAGGGGTTTGATTCAGGCATTTGAAACACCGCCATTTGGTGCACCAATATTGAATTCAGGCCTACACTGGTTCAGGCCGTGTAAGATACACCCTCTACATACAGGGGTTGGATTCAGGCATTTGAAATACAGCCATTTGAAATACAGCCATTTTTTGCAAAGAAATATTTCATTCAGGCCTACACTGGTTCAGAACGTGTGAGATGCACCCTCTACATACAAGGGTTTGATTCAGGCATTTGAAATACAGCCATTTGAAATACATCCATTTTATGCAAAGAAATATTTAATTTAGGCCTACACTGGTTCAGGCCCTGTGAGAAACCCGCTCTACATACAGGGGTTTGATTCAGGAATTTGAAATACAGCCATTTGAAATACATCCATTTTGTGCAAAGAAATATAAAATTTAGGCCTACACTGGTTCAGGCCCTGTGAGATACCCCCTCTACATACAGGGGTTTGATTCAGGCATTTGAAATACAGCCATTTGAAATGCATCCATTTTGGGCAAATAAATATTTAATTTAGGCCTACATTGGTTCAGGCACTGTGAGATACACCTTCTACATACAGGGGTTTGATTCAGGAATTTTGAAATACAGCAATTTGAAATACAGCCATTTTGTGCAAAGAAATATTTAATTTAGGCCAACACTGGTTCAGGCCCTGTGAGATACCACCTCTACATACAGGGGATGGAATCAGCGATTTGAAATACAACCATTTGAAATACAGCCATTTTGGGCAAAGAAATCTTTAATTTAGGCCTACACTGGTTCATGCCCTGTGAGATACTCCCTCTACATACAGAAGTTTGATGCTGTCACGGCGGACGTGCACTCAGTATAAAAGATAACACACCAACCAGGCTCTGGACAAGTTTATCCCTGACCTCTTTCCCTGCGCTGCTCAGCCAACAGACAGACCTTGAAGATAGGTGTGCTGTGTCCTCCAGCCTGGACTGACAAAACCCTGAACTCCCTGAGATGGTGAAGTGGGGAGATAGGAGCAGCCTGCTCGCACAGAACCTGGATGGGATAGATGACACAAACAACCAAACTAGAAATGACACATCTTCTGAGAGCAGGAACTGACAGCCAATCTTCCCTCCAAACTTCCCAGACCAAAATGATCAGTATAATCCGCTCAGAGCACTTAGCTGGAGATCATTTAAACTAATGACTCCACCCAGTGCACCTGATGGGAGGCGGATCCAGCACGGCGCCAAAACAAATACCAAACTCGTGCTGCTATCCTGGCCGACCTCCGCACATCGTCAGAGTGGGGCATGACAGTACCCCCCCTTCTACGGGTGACCTCCGGACACCCTGGACCAACCTTATCTGGATGGGACCTATGAAAGGCCCTCACCAGTCGGCTGGCATTGACATCTGACGCCGGAACCCAAATCCTCTCCTCAGGACCGTATCCCCTCCAGTGCACCAGGTACTGGAGGGAACCCCGCAGAACTCTCGAGTCGAGAATCCTGGAGATCTCGAACTCCAAGTTTCCCTCGACTAGAAGAGGAGGAGGAGGCAATGGCGATGGTACCACCGGTTTAACATATTTTTTTAGTAAAGACTTGTGGAAGACATCATGGATCCTCCAAGTCTGCAGCAGATCCAGTCGAAACGCCACAGGATTGATCACCGCAGAAATTTTATACGGACCAACAAATCTTGGACCCAGTTTCCAAGATGGCACTCTCAACTTGATATTCCTAGTGGACAACCACACCAGATCACCCACACACAGGTCCGGACAAGTCACACGTCTCCTGTCAGCCATTCGTTTATACCTCTCACCCATCCTCTCCAAATTCCCCTGAATCCTCCGCCAGATATAGGACAAGGCAGAAGAGAATCTCTCCTCCTCTGGCATCCCGGAGGAACCAGACCCAGAAAAGGTACCAAACTGGGGATGGAAACCGTATGCGCCAAAAAATGGCGACTTACCCGTGGACTCCTGCCTACGGTTATTCAATGCAAATTCTGCTAAGGACAAGAATGAGGACCAGTCCTCCTGATTCTCAGCCACAAAGCACCTCAAGTAGGTCTCCAGGTTTTGATTGGTACGCTCCGTCTGACCATTCGACTGTGGATGAAAAGCCGACGAGAAAGAAAGTTGAATGCCAAGTCGAGAGCAGAATGCCCTCCAAAACCTGGAGACAAACTGCGTTCCCCTATCAGAGACCACATCCGAAGGAATACCGTACAATTTCATAATATTATCCACAAAAATCTGTGCAAGAGTCTTAGCGTTAGGCAGACTTGTTAGTGGTATAAAGTGAGCAATTTTACTGAAACGGTCGACTACCACCAAAATCATTGTTCTCCCGGAGGAACTCAGCAGGTCCGTAATAAAGTCCATGGACAAATGCGTCCAAGGACGAGATGGAATAGACAATGGAAGAAGTAAACCAGGAGGTCGAGTATGAGCAACCTTTGACCGAGCGCAGGTTTCACAAGCTGTCACGTAATTCTCAATACTCTTACGCAACCCAGGCCAACAGAACCTCCGGGACACCAGATCACAGGTGGACTTACCACCAGGATGTCCAGCGAGAACAGTATCGTGATGTTCCTTGAACACCTTGTATCGCAGGCCCTCAGGAACAAACAACCTCCCTGGGGGACACAAACCAGGAGCCCCCTCCTGAGCTCCCAATACCTCCATCTCTAATTCAGGGTACAGAGCGGAGACCACCACTCCATCTGCCAAAATCGGCGCTGGATCTTCTGAATCACCTCCCCCGGGGAAGCTGCGAGACAAGGCATCTGCCTTGACGTTCTTGACCCCTGGGCGAAAGGTAACCACGAAATTGAACCTGGTAAAAAACAATGACCATCTGGCCTGTCTAGGGTTCAGACGCTTGGCAGATTGCAGGTAAGCCAAATTCTTATGGTCTGTATACACAGTAACGGGTGAGAAGCCCCCTCTAACCAGTGACGCCATTCTTCAAAGGCCAGCTTGATAGCCAACAACTCCCTATCTCCAACATCATAATTCCTCTTGGCGACCGAGAGCTTCCTGGAGAAGAAGGCACACGGGACCCACTTGCCAGGAGAAGGACCCTGCGAAAGCACCGCCCCAACCCCCACCTCTGATGCATCAACCTCGACCACGAATGGCTGAGATACATCCGGCTGCACCAGAATGGGAGCAGACGCAAAACGCTCCTTAATAGCCAAAAAGGCCTGTAATGCCTCATCCGACCAGACAGAGACATCAGCGCCCTTCTTGGTCATATCAGTAAGAGGTTTGACTAGCGTGGAATAATTCAAAATAAATTTTCTATAATAATTCGCAAACCCCAAAAACCGCATCAAAGCTTTCTGATTCTCCGGTCGGTCCCACTCCAGAACCGCCCGGACTTTTTCGGGGTCCATACGAAAACCGGAATCAGAAAGCATGTATCCCAAGAATGGAAGCTCTTGCACAGCAAACAAACATTTCTCCAATTTGGCAACTTATTCTCCCGAAGGATCGTCAAAATCTGTCTCACATGATCCTGATGAGTCTTCAGATCAGGAGAATAAATTAGAATGTCATCTAGGTAGACTACTACGAACCTCCCAACCAAGTGATGAAAAATATCATTGACGAATCGCTGAAATACCGCTGGCGCATTCGTCAACCCAAAAGGCATTACCAGGTTCTCAAAATGACCCTCGTGCGTATTGAAGGCCATTTTCCACTCATCCCCCTCCTTCATCCTGATCAGATTGTATGCTCCTCTCAAATCCAACTTGGAGAACACCTTGGCTCCAACAATCTGATCAAAAAGATCAGAGATCAAAGGCAGGGGATATGGATCCCGGACTGTAATACGATTCAGCTCCTGGAAATCCAAACACGGTCTCAGTGATCCATCTTTCTTCTTCACGAAGAACAAACCTACAGCCACTGGAGACTTAGATGGTCTAATATGACCCTTTGCCAAACTCTCGGCGACATACTTTCGCATGACCTCTCTCTCGGGTTGAGAGAGGTTGTAGAGCCGAGACTTAGGCAACTTAGCCCCGGGAATGAGATTCACTAGACAATCATAGTCACGATGAGGGGGCAATTCCTGAGCCCCACCCTCCGAAAAGACATCCGAAAAATCTGAGAGATACTGAGGCAAGGCCGTAACGGACACTTCAGAAATAGATGTGACAAGACAATTATCCGAACAAAACTTGCTCCAACCAATGATTTGTCTCGCTTGCCAGTCTATAATTGGGTTATGTCTAGACAATCATGGCAACCCCAAAACTATTGGAGCTGGCAAATCCTTCATGACAAAACAGGAAATAATCTCAGCATGTGAATCACCCACCCTTAAATGGATACCATGAACAACGTGAGTAAGGCTCCCTTGAGAAAGAGCGGAAGAATTAATAGCAAAAACACGAATCTCGTTCTCTAACGTGCAAGTACTTAGTCCCAGGCCCTCAAGAAACAGAAAGTCAATTAAATTTACCCCAGCACCACAATCAAGAAAAACATCAACAAACACATTTCTAGACTCTAGCGCCACCATAGCTGAAAGGAGAAAACGGGAACTGCAGGGAACTTGCATACCAGTCGGCTCCACCACACCATTCATACTACCAAGTATGAAGGGATTTTATTTTATTTTTCTCTTTTTTCTTTATCTCTTCACCCTGTGGTTCAACATACGGACAAGAAAAAACAAAATGACCCCTCTTCCCACAATAGAAACATAGATTGTGCACTTTTCGAAAGTCTCTACTATCCGAATGGCAAGACATCTGACAACTGCATGGGTTCCTCCCCTACCCCAGAGTAACAAGCAATATCACCCTGGTCAGCTGGTGAAACAAAACCACACGCGGGAGGAATCCCCTGCACAGAGGGACCCTTACACCTCTCTCTGATACGTCTATCCAAACGTATAACCAAAGACTTTGCGTTCTCCAAAGTATCTGGGTATTCATGAAAAGCCAGAGCATCTTTCAACCTTTCAGATAACCCCTGACAAAACTGACTACGTAACGGGGGGTCGTTCCACCCCGACTCAGTAGCCCACCTCCTAAACTCTGTGCAGTAAACCTCAGCAGTATGTTTACCCTGTAGTAAGTTACGTAATTTTGATTCTGCATCGAAACTCGATCTGGGTCATCGTAAATCAATCCCAGGGTTTTAAAAAATTCCTCCACCGACCGGAGGGCCAGAGAACCGGGCGGGAGAGAAAAAGCCCAGGATTGCGCGTCCCCTTTAAGCAAAGACATGATGATACCCACCCTCTGATCCTCATTACCTGATGAAAATGGGCACAATCGAAAGTACAAATTACATGACTCTTTGAAACTGAAAAAATCATCAGTACCCCCTGCAAATTTCTCAGGAAGAGCGACTTTAGGCTCCCCAACAATTTGACCTGTACCTGAAGCCAACACCCTCTGACACTGTGTGACTGTACTATGCAGATCCGCAACCTCAAGGGACAAACCCTGCATGCGGTCAACCAGTGCATCAATTGACGCCATCACATAAACGCTGAGCATTGGCAGTCACAGTATGGCGGATTATAATGTCACGGCGGACGTGCACTCAGTATAAAAGATAACACACCAACCAGGCTCTGGACGAGAGACAGGGGAAGGGTCACCTCCTAGTTTATCCCTGACCTCTTTCCCTGCGCTGCTCAGCCCACAGACAGACCTTGAAGGTAGGTGTGCTGTGTCCTCCAGCCTGGACTGACAAAACCCTAAACTCCCTGAGATGGTGAAGTGGGGAGATAGGAGCAGCCTGCTCACACAGAACCTGGTTGGGATAGATGACACAAACAACCAAACTAGAAATGACACTTATCTTCTGAGAGCAGGAACTGAAAGCCAACCTTCCCTCCAAACTTCCCAGACCAAAATGATCAGTATAATCCGCTCAGAGCACTTAGCTGGAGATCATTTAAACTAATGACTAGAGTTGCGCGAACACCTGGATGTTCGAGAAGTTCGGCCGAACTTCCCGGAAATGTTCGGGATCCGAACCCGACCCGAACTTCGTCCCGAACCCGAACCCCATTGAAGTCAATGGGGACCCGAACTTTTCGGCACTAAAAAGGCTGTAAAACAGCCCAGGAAAGGGATAGAGGGCTGCAAAAGGCAGCAAAATGTAGTTAAATCCCCTGCAAACAAATGTGGATACGGAAATGAATTAAAATTAAAATAAAATAAATAAAAATTAACCAATATCAATTGGAGAGAGGTCCCATAGCAGAGAATCAGGCTTCATGTCAGCAGAGAATCAGTCTTCATGTCATAGCAGAGAATAAGGCTTCACGTCACCCAAAACTGGAACAGTCCATTGTCAGATATTTAGGCCCCGACACCCAGGCAGAGGAGAGAGGTCCCATAACATAGAATCTGGCTTCATGTCAGCAGAGAATCAGTCTTCATGTCATAGCAGAGAATCAGGCTTCATGTCATAGCAGAGAATCAGGCTTCACGTCACCCACCACTGGAACAGTCCATTGTCACATATTTAGGCCCAGGCACCCAGGCAGAGGAGAGAGGTCCCATAGCAGAGAATCTGGCTTCATGTCAGCAGAGAATCAGTCTTCATGTCATAGCTGAGAATCAGGCTTCACGTCACCCACCACTGGAACAGTCCATTGTCAGATATTTAGGCCCAGGCGCCCAGGCACCCAGGCAGAGGAGACAGGTCCCATAGCAGAGATTCAGGCTTCATGTCAGCAGAGAATCAGTCTTCATGTCATAGCAGAGAATCATGCTTCACGTCACCCAACACTGGAACAGTCCATTGTCATATAATTTAGGCCCCGGCACCCAGACAGAGGAGAGAGGTCCCATAACATAGAATCTGGCTTCATGTCAGCAGAGAATCAGTCTTCATGTTATAGCAGAGAATCATAATTCACGTCACCCAACATTGGAACAGTCCATTGTCATATAATTTAGGCCCCGGCACCCAGACAGAGGAGAGAGGTCCCATAACAGAGATTCAGGCTTCATGTCAGCGACTGTCATGGTCTTACCTTCTTGCTGTTCTCCTTCGTTTGACATGTGCTGGCGGCCATCTTGGTTTCTGGGTTTCTTGTAGCCTTCCACCCTGCGGCTCCTCCTTCCCACTGGGAGGAGCTGGATGCCTAGCTCATATATATAGGAGGTCTGTGGCTTCAGTTCCTTGCTTGGTCCTCCTGTGTTCACATGCTTCTAAGACTGCTGCTGCTTCTGGTTCCTGATCCTGGCTTTGTCTGACTACCCTGCTGGTTCCTGATCCTGGCTTCGTCTGACTACCCTGCTGGTTCCTGATCCTGGCTTCGTCTGACTACCCTTCTGGTTCCTGATCTCTGGCCTCTCAAAGACTCTGCTTCGGTTTCACCATTCGTTTGGACTTTTGCTTTACAGCTTTATTTTCAATAAAGCCTTCTTATTTTCACTTATCTCTTGTTGTACGTCTGGTTCATGGTTCCGTGACATTAGGACCAAGCCATGAGTTCTGACGGTACAGGGCCATCCTCGCTACCCATGCTGGTTGCCAGACTTGATCAGCAGGATCACCTGTTGGGTCGGTTCGCTGTGGCGTTGCAAACCCTGCTTGAACGCACAGCTCATTTCGCTCCCGTTGCCGATGGGTCGGTTGTCGCTCCTACTGCCGCTCCGGTTGTTGCGCCAGAGTCTACCCCGACACCTGTTGTTGCGCCTGCGGTGTTTCGGGGTATGACCGGTTCTGCCCCTCTTCCACAGCGCTTTGGGGGAGAGCCAACTCAGTGCCGAGGTTTCCTTAACCAGGTGGGCATTTATTTTGAGTTGCTGCCACATGCCTTTCCTACTGAGAGATCAAAGGTGGGCTTCTTGATCTCGCTGCTCTCGGACAAGGCCTTGGCCTGGGCCAGCCCTTTATGGGAGAACAACAATCCGGTGGTTGCCGAGTTTTCCGGTTTTGTTGCTTCTCTTCGGAAGGTATTCGATGTGCCGGCTCGTGCTGCCTCTGCTGCGAAGCTCCTTATGTCTATCAGACAGGGTTCACGATCCGTAGCTGAATACGCCATTGAGTTTCGTACCCTGGCAGCAGAGGTGGGCTGGAATAATGAGGCTCTGGTCGCTGCTTTCTCTCATGGTCTCTCGGATGCCTTGAAGGATGAGGTTGCAGCTAAGGACCTACCAGTGGAGCTCGAGTCTCTTATTTCTTTCCTGATTTTGATTGACACCAGACTCAGGGAGAGACCTTCCTTTAAGGAGAGCCTGCGGAGGTCTTCTAACAGATTGGCGCCTACGTTTGCTGTCCCACCCGTGCCTCCCTCTCCTCCCACGCCTCCTGGGGATGACTTGTCTGGGGGTGAACCCATGCAGCTGGGGTTTGCTCGCCTGTCCGAGGGGGAGAGGGTACTCCGGAGACGCGAGGGCCGAAGCATGTACTGTGGTCTCGGTGGGCATTTTCGGTTGGCATGTCCGAACCGTCCGGGAAACGCTCGTACCCTGAGATCCTGTCGGGGGCAGATCTTGGGTGGAGTCTCCTCGTCCCCGGTTTCCCGTGTTGACAAACCACTGATCACTGTTGTCCTCTCCTGGGTCGGGGGCTCGGTGACGACCCAGGCGTTGGTGGACTCTGGTGCTGGTGATTTGTTCATTGATAGTGTGTTCGCTGCCGCCAATTCCATTCCTCTGCAGGCTCGAGGTTCCCCACTGGCTCTTGAGGCGATAGACGGCAGACCCCTTCTGTCGTCACACGTGACTCATGAGACCCTTCCAGTGGGGATAGCCATTGGTGCCGTTCACAGAGAGTCGGTCTGCCTCCAGGTTATTTCGTCTCCACACTACTCGGTGGTCTTGGGGTACCCCTGGCTCCAGAAGCATAATCCGACTTTCGATTGGAGATCGGCCGAGATCCTCTCGTGGTCACCGCAGTGTGGGGCTAGTTGCATCCATGGGTCTGTCAAGTTGCTGTGTACTTCCTCGGACTCTCTGTTGCCTCCTGAATACGAGGAGTATCGGGATGTATTCGATAAGGTGTGCGCGGTTGCCCTACCTCCGCACCGCCCATACGATTGTGCCATAGAGTTACAACCTGGTGCCGTTCCTCCT
>NW_024400902.1:0-16804 GCF_905171765.1 Bufo bufo
GGCGGACAGCATCTTTAATTGGGTCCTTATTTGTTCACTAAACACCCCGTTGATAAATTGTTCCCTCAGGGTCTGGTCCTGGTTATCAGCCTCTTTGGGATCTATCTGAATTACAGCCCCTAAAGCCTCCTGAAGTGATAGGGCATAGTCACGGAGGGACTCACCGGGTTTCTGTCTCTTGCCAAAGAAGTGCATCTTTATCTCTGAGGCAGTCCTAGTTTCAAAAGTGGCTCTGAGGCGGGTGAAGATCTGTCCTAGAGTACTCCGCTCAGTAGCAGGCCATGATAACACTTCCCTGCGGGCAGCCCCCTCCAGTTGCGCCAGCAGGATTTCCATTTGCTGGTCGGCATTTACAGTCATGTGAAAAAATTAGGACACCCTTTGAAAGCATGTGGTTTTTTGTAACATTTTTAATAAATGGTTATTTCATCTCCGTTTCAACAATACAGAGAGATTAAAGTAATCCAACTAAACAAAGAAAACTGAAGAAAAGTCTTTTCAAGATCTTCTGTAAATGTCATTCTACAAAAATGCCTATTCTAACTGAGGAAAAAGATAGGACACCCTTGCCCCTAATAGCGAGTGTTACCTCCTTTGGCTGAAATAACTGCAGTGAGACGGTTCTTGTAGCCATCTACCAGTCTTCGACATCGGTCTGAGGAAATTTTACCCCACTCCTCAATGCAGAACTTTTTCAGCTGTGAGATGTTTGAGGGGTTTCTTGCACGTACAGCCCTTTTCAAGTCACCCCACAGCATCTCAATGGGATTCAAATCTGGACTTTGACTTGGCCATTCCATTTCTTCTTTTTCAGCCAATCTTTGGTTGATTTACTAGTATGTTTTGGGTCATTGTCATGTTGCATGGTCCAGTTCCGCTTCAGCTTTAATTTTCTAACTGATGGTCTCACATGTTCTTCAAGCACCTTCTGATACACAGTAGAATTCATCGTGGATTCTATGATGGTGAGCTGACCAGGTCCTGCTGCAGCAAAGCAGCCCCAAACCATGACACTTCCACCTCCATGCTTCACAGTTGGTATGAGGTTCTTTTCTTGGAATGCTGTGTTTGGTTTACGCCAAACATGTCCTCTGCTGTTGTGTCCAAATAATTCAATTTTGGACTCATCTGTCCAAAGAACATTATTCCAGAAGTCCTGGTCTTTGTCAACTTTATCTCTGGCAAATGTCAGTCTGGCCTCGATGTTTCTCTTGGAAAGCAAAGGTTTCCTCCTTGCACACCTCCCATGCAAGTTAAACTTGTACAGTCTCTTTCTGATTGTAGAGGCATGTACTTCTACATCAACAGTAGCCAGAGCCTGCTGTAGTTCTCGAGATGACACTTTAGGGTTTTTGGAGACCTCTTTTAGCATCTTGCGGTCTGCTCTTGGGGTGAACTTGCTGGGGCGACCAGTCCTGGGCATGTTGGCAGTTGTTTTGAAAGCCCTCCACTTGTAGACTATCTTCCGGACAGTGGAATGGCTGATTTCAAAATCTTTTGAGATCTTTTTAAATCCCTTCCCAGACTCATAGGCTGCTACAATCTTTTTTCTGAAGTCCTCTGACAGCTCTTTTGCTCTCACCATGGTGCTCACTCTCACTTCAACAGTCAGGAGCACACCAAACTAAATGTCTGAGGTTTAAATAGGGCAAGCCTCATTCAACATGCAGAGTAACGATCTACTAATTATGTGCACCTGGTGTGAGATCTGAGCCAATTTAAGAGGGAATACATGTGAGGGTGTCCTATCTTTTTCCTCAGTTAGAATAGGCATTTTTGTAGAATGACATTTACAGAAGATCTTGAAAAGACTTTTCTTCAGTTTTCTTTGCTTAGTTGGATTACTTTAATCTCTCTGTATTGTTGAAACGGAGATGAAATAACCATTTGTTAAAAATGTTACAAAAAACCACATGCTTTCAAAGGGTGTCCTAATTTTTTCACATGACTGTATAGGGTATAATCGGAATAGTGCCAGCAACTTTTCTTCAAAGTCCCGTAGGGTATGGGTCTCTCCCCTGTAGCGGGGGAACCATGGGGCCCCGAAATAGTAGGGCATGGTAAAGGGCATCATGCTGGGGGCCGCCGGATGACCAGGAGCCGCAAGCTCTCCTGGGGCCGGCTGCTCAGGCACTCCTGGCTCTGACATGGTAGTCTATTGAGAGGTGGCCGCTGGCGACTAAAGAGGCCGGTACACTCCCCTTCCCTCCGGTTACAAGTGCTTACCGGTATCGTCGGGCCTGCGCAGGCCAAGTCTCGCGAGGTTCCGGACGTCCTGAGCACCCGATGACGCAGGAGAAGCAGGGCCGCGGCGGTGCGATGATCAAGAGGGGCGGGACTCTCTGTGTCTTTGCAGGGATCCGCCCACGAATGTCCTCAGCGGCGCGGGAAACTTTACTCCAGGCAGCCGGTGGCCATCTTTAGCAAAACGCTGTCCATTCACTGACAGCAAGCAGGATTGTAAAAAGTCTATAAATCCACACTCCAATGCGGCGATTCTCTTCCTCTGTATAGCGCAATACTGCACAGCGCTTTTTAGAAGTTTTTGGTATACTTTGGGTATAATTTTCAGTCCACAAAGTCCTACTTGAAATAAACAGGCAAATTGTCACTTTGGTCACAGGGCAACTGTATAAGGCACAAAGTTCACGCTTCTTGCACTATAAAGCGTGCGTATCCGTGTTCGTGACGCCAAAAGAGAGGTGCTGTGTACTCAAGTTGTGCGTAGTAGGTGTTTCTGAGTGTAGTAGTGCAATATACACTAACCTGGTACAGCTGACTCTCTGCAAGGGCAGGTATAGGTAGGAATAGTTCGTGACGCCAGTGCCAAGTAAACGGTGGCACGCCGTTTGCGGATGCAGGAATAATTTGAGGAAACGTGGTGTTAAAACAGAACTCCAACTTTAGTAGTTTGCAGGCAGAGACAATATTGGAAACGCAGTTCCTCAGCATACAGTCGATTTTGCAATTCGGTCGATGCAGGCAATTCAGTACAGCAGGGTAATTACAGAGTGTTAAACACAGGATTCGCAGCAAAGGAGCTTGCACTCTAACTCTGTCTGATCCTGGAATGTAGCAATTCTTCACCAAGGCCCATTAACCTAAGTCTGGCTTTATATCCTTGATTATGGCTTAAATAAGTACCTCCTCTGTTTCTCTCAGTACCTCTGGCTCCTCTGATCTTTGCCTCTGTCTCTCCCAGCTTCCTCAGGCTCTAGAAGCTTCTGCACTCCACACTAGATCAGGTTACACTGCCTTTCCCTTCCTTGTCTGGCCTTATATAAACTAAGGCTCTTTAGCTCCCTCTAATGCCTAAGAGCTGGAATGACACCCCTAGCCGGCCTGTACTTGCAAGTTTCCTAGTAACAGGGAAATACATGCATTACATTACATGACATTTTATAAAACTGACATATACCAACTTTCCATAATTAGGAGGGACGACAGCACACCAAGTGACACTTTGGTAGTGACGGGTATTACAGTTCCCGTACACTACATTTCAGGGAGAGAATAGGACAGAATCTGTGATCAGAACTCGAAAATAACTCAGCGATCTACATACATTTAGTTGTGTGGGTGCAGGGCACAATCTTTTTACCCTGCCAGTGACAGAAAAAAATAACTTTTATCCGTCTGTTAGTTAGGTGGGCGGCGGCAGCGGCCATTTTATGCAAGCTCAGTGCACCAGCACTGCATCTGAGCTTTTGTGACATTCAAATCCAAGCTTGAAATACAGCACTAATAATCTGGTTTTAAAAAACACCCTTTTTTTGGCAATATACAACTTCGGGTGCATTTGCAGGTTTAGTCAGTGTGCAATTTAAGCTAGAAATAGAGCCCAAATTTTCCCGGTTTTTACCAACACCCTTTTTTTTCCCAAAATCCACTATTTTACAGATCTGCACGTGTGAAATTCAAGTGTAATATACATCTTTCATATTCTTTTACTAAAAAAAACTTTTTAGGCAATATACAACATTTGGATTAGTCAGTGTGCATTTTAAGCTAGAAATACAGCCATAATTTTTTTGTGCAAAATACACAATTTTACAACCTTAGCTGCATCTGCAAGTGTGAAATTAAATAGTTTTATACAGCTTTCACATTCTGTTATAAAAAAAAAAAGTATTTTTTCAAAATACTTAATATTGCAGCCCTTGCTGCATCTGTGATTAATAAAAACAAGTTTTAAAAATTTTAATCATTTTCTGACTTTGAAAAAACTAATATTTTTGGCATTATCCAACATCTGGATTATTCAGTGTGCAATTTAAGGCTACTTTCACATTAGCGTTTTTCTTTTTCGGCATAGAGTTCCGTCCTAGGGGCTCTATACCAGAAAAGAACTGATCAGGCATATTCCCATGCATTCTGAATGGAGAGTAATCCGTTCAGGATGCATCAGGATGTCTTCAGTACAGTCATTTTGACTGATCAGGCAAAAGAGAAAACCGTAGCATGCTACGGTTTTATCTCCGGTCAAAAAAACTGAAGACTTGCCTGAATGCCGGATCCGGCATTTTTTTCCATAGGAATGTATTAGTGCCGGAATGCCGGATCCGTCCTTCCCGTCTGCGCATGCGCATACCTCTAAAAATGAGAAAAAAATAAATACCTGATCCATTTTGCCTGATGACACCGGAAAAACGGATCCGGTATTGCAATGCATTTTTCTGCCTGATCAGGCATTTTTCAGACTGATCAGGATCCTGATCAGTCTGAAAAATGCCTGATCAGTCAGAAAAAATAACATATGTTTGCATACAGTTTGCCTGATCAGGCAGGCAGTTCAGGCAACGGAACTGCCTGCCGGAATAAACAACGCAAGTGTGAAAGTACCCTAAGGCTACTTTCACACTTGCGGCAGAGAGATCCGGCAAGAGAGAGATCCGGCAAGCAGTTCCGTCGCCGGATCAGGAAAAACGTGTGCCAACTGATGGTATTTGTAAGATTGATCAGGATCCTGATCAGTCTTAAAAATGCCTGATCAGTCGAAAAAATGCATTGAAATGCCGGATCCGTCTTTCCGATGTCATCCGGCAAAACGGATCCGGCATTTATTTTTTTCACCTTTTTTTCAGTCTGCGCATGTGCAGACCGAAAGGACGGATCCGCCATTCCGGTATTCTTAATGCCGGATCCGGCACTATTACATTCCTATGGGAAAAAATGCCGGATCCGGCATTCAGGCAAGTCTTCAGTTTTTTTCGCCGGAGATAAAACCGTAGCATGCTGTCGTTTTCTCTTTTGCCTGATCAGTCAAAACGACTGAACTGAAGACATCCTGATGCAAACTGAACGCATTACTCTCCATTCAGAATGCATGGGGATAAAACTGATCAGTTCTTTTCCGGTATAGAGCCCCTGTGACAGAACTCTATGTCGGAAAAGAAAAACGCAAGTGTGAAAGTACCCTAGGCTAGAAATACAGCCATAATTTTCTGGGTTTTTAAAAACACACTTTTTTTTTGCAAAATACACAATTTTACAGCCCTTGCAGCATGAGCACGTGTGAAATTCAAGGTTTATATACTGCTGTCATATTCAGTTATTAAACGAACACCGGTTTTGGTCAAAAAAGTTTATTTTGCAGCCTTTGCTGCATTTGTCATTGTGAAATACACACTTTAGATACTGTGGTTATATTCAGTTATTTGCAAAACAGCCATTTTGTGCACAAAACTTAAATTCCGGCCTAGTCTGGATCAGTACGTGTGAGAGACACCCTTTAGATACTGTGGTTCTATTCAGTTATTTGAAAAACAGCCATTTTGGGCAAACAAATTTAATTGCGGCCTAGTCTGGATCAATACGTGTGAGATACACCCTTTAGATAATATGGTTATATTATTCTATTAATAAAACACCCTTTTTGGGCAAAATACACAATTTTTCTGCCCTTGCAGCATCAGCACGTTTGAAATTCAAGGGTTATTGTAACGGGGTTCCGAAGGTGCACTCGGTCCCCCATTAGCCGCAGACCTGCTGCTTAGTTTCAGGAACGAGGATCTGTGTTTTACCTCGTTCCCAGGGCGGCTTTAATAGCTGGGTGGCTCCCTGCTCCTAAGTCTGCCTTGAGCGCCGAGCTGATCACTCGGTGCTCGACTAGTTGGTCAGTCGGTCATGTGACGCTATCCACGTCACATGACCCTCACTCCCCACTATAAATACAGGCAGCCTGCTGGCCACAGGTTGCCTGTTAATTTAGGTTCCACCTGTGATTTGGTCTTTCCTGGAGTACTTACCTCCTGCTGAATTCCTGACAATCCTCTGCGTGCTCCTTGTGTACTTTGCTGCTCTCCTGGTATTCTGACCCCGTCCTCCTCCTGACGATCCTCTGCTGACTCCTTTGGTACTTCACGTTTCTCCTGGTATTTATGACCCCGGCTTCTCCTGACAATTCTCTGCTTGCTCCATTTGTACTTTGTAGCTTTCCTGGTATTGACTCGGTCTGTTCACGTCCTGTTGTTTGTCTGTCTGTCATCCCTGCACTTATTTCAAGTTAGGGATTGCCGTCGAGTCATTAAGACTCGCGAGGCAAGTAGGCAGGGCCAGGGGTAAGGGTGGAGCCCAGTGGTCACTTCCCTCCCCCCTGTGTGTGTGTGTGTGTACGCGACCGTTACAGATTAACAGGCCCAATAACCACCGTATAATGAATCCTCTGGTGACCCTGACTGACCATGTCTCTAATCTGACGCAGATGGTGCAGGAGTTAGGGGAAAAACTCAGTTCTTTTGAGTTAGGGCAAGGTTCTTCCACTCCTCAGGCCTCCAGTCCGCATTTTGAGCCCCAGATTAAGCTCCCAGAGCCCTTTTCTGGAGACCGGAAGAAGTTTCTCTCTTTTAAGGAGAATTGCAAACTTTACTTCCGTTTGCGCCCCGTGTCCTCTGGCCCCGAGAGTCAATGCGTGGGCATTATCATTTCCCGATTACAGGGTGATCCCCAGGACTGGGCATTCTCTTTAACTGCTGGCGCCAGTTGTTTATCTTCTGTGGAGGGGTTCTTTCAGGCCCTGGGTACCCTCTATGATGATCCGAGACGGCTCTAAAGGCACTGGTTCAGGGCAATCTACCAGCGGAGGATTATTGCACCCAATTCAGAAGGTGGTGTGTCCCCTCAGGATGGAACGAACCAGCCCTGAAGAGTCAGTTCAGGTCAGGTCTGTCTGATAAATTAAAGGATCTTCTAGGCAGTTATCAACTTCCAGAGACCTTAAAGGAGATGAAGACTCTTGTTGTCTGACTTGACCGACGGGTTAGAGAGAGACGACAGGAACAACAGTTCTCTTCCCAGATGGTGGTCCAGCCAGAGGCCTATCCCAGAGACAATGCTGAGGTCTCCACCGAGGAACCCATGCAGGTTGGCATGACCCGAGGGAATCTTCGCCGCAGACGTGGAGAATGCTTTTACTGTGGAGATCCTGACCATTGGATCAACCAGTGTCCTAAGAAGGTCCTCTCTGTCAAGTCTCCTAAGGCAAGGCAACCTAAAGACCAGGTACACCCTGAATTTTCTAAATGTAAGCTTTTGGTACCCATTACGATTTCTCTGGGAGTAGATAAATGGCCGGGTAAGGCCTTTATTGATTCTGGCTCAGCAGCTAGCTTTATTGACTCTGAGTATGCTGTAAGATTGGGTATTCCTATGTTTGCCTTACCAACTCCTATTCATGTCATGGCTATTGATGCTATTCCTCTTATTGGTGGTACGGTGAGCTTATGTACCTCAGAGATTTCTCTAACCGTGGGTGTGTGCCACTCAGAGAGATGTTCGCTTTTAGTCCTGGAGAACCTACCGGCTGAGGTGGTACTAGGGTTGCCTTGGCTCCGACTACATAACCCCACTATAGATTGGTCCAATGGGGAGTTGGTGAGATGGGGGCCTAAGTGTGACTCGTGCTTGTCCGTGGTACAGGCTGGGGTCTCAGTAAAGTCTGATACTTTACCCTCTGTTGTTAGAGAATATTCTGATGTATTCTCATCACCAACCCTGGAGGTTCTACCCCCCCATAGACCTTATGATTGTACCATAGAGCTAGTAGAGGGGGCCAAGTTTCCTAAGGGACAAATTTATAATCTTTCTATGCCTAAACGCAAGGCCATGGAAGATTATATTAAGGAGAGCCTTGGTAAAGGGCATATTAGACCTTCTGTCTCTCCTATGGGGACGGGGTTTTTCTTCGTTAAGAAAAAAAATGGTGGTCTTAGGCCATGTATCGATTACCGGAGATTAAATAAAATCACTGTCCAGAATAGATACTCCATCCCATTGATTCCGGATTTATTTAACCAGGTTCTGGGGGCAACCTGGTTTTCCAAAATTGACCTGAAAGGGGCATATAATCTAATCTGAATCAAGGAGGGAGACGAATGGAAGACGGCGTTCAATACTCCAATAGGACACTTTGAATATCAGGTGATGCCTTTTGGACTCAGCAATGCCCCAGCTGTGTTCCAAAACTTCATGAATGACATTCTTAGGGAGTTCTTAGGTAAATTTGTTATTGTCTATCTTGACGACATTTTGATATTCTCTCCTGACTTCGAATCCCATGTGTCTCATGTTAAACAAGTATTAGAGGTGTTGAGGGAGAATCAGCTATCCGCTAAGCAAGAGAAATGTGTCTTTGGTGTACAGGAGATTCTGTTTCTAGGGCATGTTCTGACTCCTCACGCCTTCAAGATGGATCATGGTAAGGTACTAGCAATTAAGGAATGGGTAAGACCTTCATCCTTAAAGGCCTTACAACGGTTCTTAGGTTTCGCCAATTACTATCGTAAATTTATTATGAATTTTTCCGTAATTGCTAAACCGTTGACCGACCTTACTAAGAAAGGGGCGGATTTGGAGAATTGGTCTACTGAGGCCATTTCTTCATTTGAAAAATTAAAAAAGGCATTCAGTAGCACTCCCATTCTGATCCAGCCTGATCAGGAGAGACCTTTTATTGTGGAGGTGGATGCGTCCGAGGACGGCGCAGGAGCAGTCCTTTCACAAGGTCCTGCTAGCCTCACTAACCTGAGACCATGTGCCTTCTTCTCCAGGAAATTCTCTCCCACGGAGAGAAACTACGACATAGGGAATAGGGAGCTGCTGGCCATTAAATGGGAATTTGAGGAGTGGAGGCATTTTCTGGAGGGGGCAAGGCATTGTGTAACTGTTGTCACTGACCATAAAAACCTTATGTTTCTCGAGTCTGCTAAGAGGTTGAATCCCCGTCAAGCCAGGTTGAATCCTCGTTTTGATTTTTCCATTACGTTCAGGCCGGGAAGTAAAAATGTGAAGGCGGACGCATTATCTCGGAGCTTCCAGGCTTTTCAACCTACTGAGGTACCACCTGAATCCATCCTACCAGCAAAAATCTTCTTAGCAGCTCTTACCCAGGATATCTCGGCTCGCATTAGGTCTAAACAACATCTGGCACCGGTATCCACCCCAACAGATAAGATGTTTGTTCCCATACAATTTCGTCTCCAGCTGTTGGGTGAGTGTCACGATTCTGCCTTTTGTGGACATCCGGGTGTTGAGGGCACTAAGGATCTGGTTTCTAGATCTTATTGGTGGCCCACTCTAACTAGGGATGTCAAGTCCTACGTGTCAGCCTGTGAGGTTTGTGCCAGGTCCAAGACACCTAGGACTCGCCCTGCTGGTAACCTACGACCACTACCCATTCCCAGTAGACCCTAGTCCCATATCTCGATGGACTTTATAACTGACCTACCGCCGGCGGAGGGTAAGACTGTAGTTTGGGTAGTGGTCGATAGGTTTAGCAAGATGGTCCATTTCATTCCCCTGTCTAAACTCCCGAATGCCAAAACCCTGGCGTCTATTTTTGTGAAAGAAATTGTTCGATTGCATGGTATCCCAGAAAATATTGTTTCTGACAGGGGTGTGCGGTTTGTGTCCAAATTCTGGAGGGCCTTCTGTCAAATGTAAAATTTCATTGTCTTTTTCCTCTGCCTACCACCCGGAGAGTAATGGGCAGACTGAACGCCTTAATCAGTCTGTGGAACAATTCTTGAGGTTGTATGTTGCTGATGACCAGCAATTATGGGTGAAATTTCTTCCATTGGCTGAATTTGCTTTGAATAACCGTGTCAATTCTTCTGCTGGGGTTTCACCTTTCTTTTGTAACCATGGTTTCCATCCCCGTTTTCATTCTGGGTCATCCGTCTCCTCCTCTAACTCTGAGGCGGATAGGTTCTACTCTGAACTGTGCACAGTTTGGGCCCGGGTTCAATCGAAATTAGAAAAGGCTCAAAGTTCTCAGAAACTCAAGGCCGATAGCAGACGTTCAAGGGGGGTGAATTTTCAGGTTGGGGATAAGGTATGGTTGTCCTCCAAGAATCTCTCTTTTAAGGTAGATTCTAAAAAGTTTGCTCCTCGTTATATTGGACCATATAAGATCACGGAGGTGATTAACCCGGTATCATTTAGGTTGGAGCTGCCCGAGTCATTCCACATTCATAATGTGTTCCATAAATCTCTACTTAAAAAATATTTTGAACCGGTAGTACAATCGAAAGCCTCGCCTCCGTCGGTTCTTGTTAATGATGCTGTCGAGTATGTGGTGTCTTTTCTAAGTTCGATGTCAGGAAGGTGCGTAATTCCTTGCAGTACCTGATTCACTGGAAGGCGTATGGACCTGAAGAGAGATCTTGGGTACCTGCCAGGGAGGTTTATGCTCCTAGACTTGTTCGAAAATTTCATTTCGAACACCCTGAAAGGCCATCGCCTGAAGTCTTGGGTCCGGTGGCCCCTCGTAAAGGGGGGGTACTGTAACGGAGTTCCGAAGGTGCACTCGGTCCCCCATTAGCCGCAGACCTGCTGCTTAATTTCGTGAACGAGGATCTGTGTTTTACCTCGTTCCCAGGGCTGCTTTAATAGCTGGGTGGCTCCCTGCTCCTATGTCTGCCTTGAGCGCCGAGCTGATCACTCGGTGCTCGACTGGTTGGTCTGTCATGACCCTCACTCCCCACTATAAATACAGGCAGCCTGCTGGCCACAGGTTGCCTGTTAATTTAGGTTCCACCTGTGATTTGGTCTTTCCTGGAGTACTTACCTCCTGCTGAATTCCTGACAATCCTCTGCCTGCTCCTTGTGTACTTTGCTGCTCTCCTGGTATTCTGACCCCGGCCTCCTCCTGACGATCCTCTGCTGACTCCTTTGGTACTTCACGTCTCTCCTGGTATTTATGACCCCGGCTTCTCCTGACAATTCTCTGCTTGCTCCATTTGTACTTTGTAGCTTTCCTGGTATTGACTCGGTCCGTTCACGTCCTGTTGTTTGTCTGTCTGTCATCCCTGCACTTATTCCAAGTTAGGGATTGCCGTCCAGTTGTCCCCTGTCATTAGGACTCGCGAGGCAAGTAGGCAGGGCCAGGGGTAAGGGTGGAGCGCAGTAGTCACTCCCCCCCCCTGTGTGTGTACGCGACCGTTACAGTTATATACTGCTGTCATATTCAGTTATTAAACAAACACCCGTTTTGGTCAAAAAAGTTTATTTTGCAGCCTTTGCTGCATATGTCATTGTGAGATACACCCTTTACATACTGTGGTTCTATTCAGTTATTAAACAAACTCCCATTTTGGGCAAAAAACTTTAATTGCGGCCTAGTCTGCATCTGTACCTGTGAGATACACCCTTTACATTTTGTGGTTTGAGTCAGATATTTGAAAAACACCCATTTTGTGCAAGAAACTTAAATTCCTGTCTAGTCTGGATCAGGACGTGTGAGATACACCCTTTAGATACTGTGGTTCTATTCAGTTAATTGAAAAACAGCCATTTGGGGCAAAAAACTTAAATTGCGGCCTAATCTGTATCACGATGTGTGAGATACACCCTTTACATTCTGTGGTTCTTTTCAGTTATTAAACAAACACCCATTTTGGGCAAAAAACTTAAATTGCAGCCTAGTCTGCATCTGTACGTGTGAGATACAACCTTTATATTCTGTCTTTCTATTCTGCTGTTAATTAAACACCCATTTAGGGCAAGATCCTAAACTTGACAAATATGAGGAGAGCGTCAAATAAGGGACGTGGCCCAGGTCGTGGTGCTGTTGGTGGAGCTCCTGTTGCAGGGAGAGGATGTGGTCTATCTGTGCCAGCTACACGCACAAGTGAAACCCCTTCCTCAGGTGTGAGTAGGCGACAGAACCTGCAGCGGTGTTTGGTCGGGCCTAATGCGGCTCTACGAATGGTGAGGCCTGAACAAGTACAGGCGATAGTAGATTGGGTAGCTGACAGTGGCTCCAGTTCCTTCACATTGTCTCCCACACAGTCTCCTGCTAAAAGATCAGAGTTGGCACCTGCAGCCGATGTCCATCAGTCTTTCACCTCACCCCCTTGCAAATCAGCCAAGCAGTCTGAACCCCAAGTCATGCAGCAGTCTCTTCTCTCTGTTAGCAGGGTTTCCCAGGGCCATCCACCTATCCCTGCCCCAGAAGTGGATGAGATTGAGTGCACCGATGCCCAACCACTTATTTTTCAAGATGAGTACATAGGAGGACCATCGCAGCATGTCTCGAATGATGACGAAACACAGGTGCCAACTTCTGGGGCTTTCGAAAGTGTGCAGACCGACAAGGAGGGCAGGCGTGAAGACTGGGTGGAAGATGATGTGGAGGACGATGAGGTCCTCGACCCCACATGGAGTCAAGGTCATGCGAGTGACCTGTGTAGTTCGGAGGAAGAGGCGGTGGTCACACAGAGCCCCCAGTACAGCAGAAGAGGAAGCAGGGTGCAAAAGCGAAGCAGCCGTCCCCTAGACAGTACGCCTGCTACTGCCCACCGCAGCAAGGGACGGAGCACACCAAAGCCAGCTCCAAGGAGTTCCCTGGGGTGGCAGTTCTTCAGATAATGTGCTGACGACAAGACACGAGTGGTTTGCACGCTGTGCAATCAGAGCCTGAAGCGAGGCATAAACATTCTAAACCTGAGCACAACCTGCATGACCAGGCATTTAAGTGCAAAGCACGAGCTGCAGTGGAGTAGACACCTCAAAAGCAAAGAAAGGTCTCTGGCTCCTCCTGTTTCCTCTTCTGCTGCAGTCTCGGCCTCTTCATCTACCTCTGGAGTGACAGTGCCACCTGCCACCACGCAAACAGAGGATCTGCCAGCAACACCACCACCTGGGTCACCAAGCATCTCCACAATGTCCCACGGAAGCGTTCAGCTCTCCATCTCCCAAACACTGGAGAGTAAGAGGAAGCACCTCCCTACCCACCCACGATCCCTAGCCCTGAATGCCAGCATTTCTAAATTACTGGCCTTTAAAATGTTGTCATTCCGTCTGGTGGAGACGGATAGTTTTAAAGGCCTTATGGCGGTGGCTGTCCCACAGTACGTCGTGCCCAGCCGCCACTACTTTTCCAGGCGAGCTATCCCTTCCCTGCACAACCAAGTGGGGGACAAAATCAGGTGTGCACTGCGCAACGCCATCTGTGGCAAGGTGCACCTCACTATGGATACGTGGACCAGTAAGCACGGTCAGGGACGTTATATCTCCATAACAGCACACTGGGTAAATGCAGGTCCTTCCACCACCGAGGATTGCAGGGCGCTTCAGTTTGCCTCCTGTTGCTTCCTCCTCCTACTCCGCTTCCTCATCCTCTACCGACTCCTCATCCTGTCAGCATAACACCTTCACCACTAACTTCAGCACAGCCAGGGGTAAACGACAGCAGGCAGTTTTAAAACTTATCTGTTTGGGAGACAAACCCCACACCGCGCAGGAGCTGTGGACGAGCCTTCAACAACAGACCGATGAGTGGTTGGTGCCAGTGAGCCTCAAGCCTCGCCTGGTGGTGTGCGATAATGGGCGAAATATCGTAGCAGCTCTGGTACTAGCCAGTTTGACGCACATCCCTTGCCTGGCGCATGTGCTGAATTTGGTGCTGCAGAGGTTGCTTAAAAATTTCAGAAAGTGCAGGCCGTCTGTGCGAGCTTTCGGCGTTCTCACCCTGCTGCTGCTCGCCTGTCAGTGCTGCAGCATAACTTTTGCCTTCCCGGCTCATATGCGACGTGCCCACAAGGTTGGCCTCTCAAATTTTTCTCTTACATTGTCAGCTGACATTCACCAATTTTTGGCTGCTCTACCTAGTTGACAGGTTAATAAATTTTATTAATTTTTCTGTTACATAGTTGGGTGACATTCACAAATTTTTGGATGTGATATACCCCTGCTCTACCTAGTAGACAGGTTAATAAATTTCACTAATTTTTCTGCTACATTCTTGGGTGACATTTTACCATTTTTGCCGTGAATAAACCCCTGCTCTGCATAGGTGACAGGGACTGAAATTTTTAAAAATCATCTGTTCAATTGGTGGGTGACATTAACCCATTTCTGGCGATGAAAAAACCTTGCTCTGCATAGGTGACAGGGACTTAAATTTCTAAAATTCGTCTTTAATTGGCCCGTTCATTCAATCCTACTGCTTTAATAACTTGTCCCAGATTTCCGCTCAATCACTTTGCAGCCATTGACCTCCCTTGGATGTGGTCTCCCTTTCTCACGCTCCCTCTCCGGCATGGAACCGTGATTCGCCACTAACCGCGATCAACATGGTAGACACAGAAAAGAACATTGAAAGTTGAGAAGATATCGAATTGGATCGTGGACGTCACGGGGACATGCGATCAGGCATAAGTTATCTAGAGTTAACAAAGCGGCAGCAAGGCCTCTCCTGTCTAACGTTTCCAAATCCAAAATTCCCCAAGTGACATTCTCTATAATTTTTTTATTAATCATTCCAATAACAGGGCATCTTAAGAGTCCTGTATTGTTATTTATCGCCACTACCTCCCTGAGTCAGGAGTGGGCAATTGCCGTGCGCCCCCTCCTTTCATTCGATCCTTCCGTTTTGATAACTTCTCCCACATTTCCGCTTGATCACATTTAATTTCATACATTGACCTCCCTTGGATATGGTATCCCTTTCTCACGCTCCCTCTCTGGTGTGGAACCCTGATTCGCTGCTAACTGTGATCAACATGGTAGGCGCAGAAAAGAACATCAAAAGTTGATAGAGCAGATATCCAATTGGATCGTGGACATCACAGGGACGTACGACGTGGTGGAGCAGTATGTGTGCACACGCCTACACGTACTGACTGATGGGTCTGCCCCCTTCAACTTCTGGGTCTACAAATTGGGCATATGGCCTGAGCTTGCCCTTTACACCTTGGAGGTGCTGTCCTGCCCTGCAGCCAGTGTATTGTCTTAACGTTTGTTTTAGCACGGCTGGAGGGAGTTATCACAGGTTATATTTCCCAATGTTTTGGGGTCTACCCTAATTTAAACAAAATAAAATAAAAAATAAAACCAAAAAGCATTGTAGGCTACCTCCTCATCCTCAACCTCCTACTCCATATGGACCTCATCCTCCAAGATCAAGATTATTATTTTTTATTTTAATGTATTTTGTTATTTTAAGTTATTTCCCTATCCACATTTGTTTGCAGAACACTTGCCATGCTCTTAACCATATATTGCTGACATTTGCAGCCCTCTAGCCCTTTCCATGACTTTTTTAGAGCCATTTTAGTGCTCCAAAGTTCGGGTCCCCTTTGACTTTAATGGAGTTCGGGTTTGGGGTCAAGTTCGGGTCCCGAACTCGAAATTTTTTGTGAAGTTCGTCCGAACCCGTCAAACCCGAACATCCAGGTTTCCACTCATCTCTAGTCTTCACCTTCAACCTTCTTACATACTGTCTGGTGGATCTCATCTATTTCTTTGATTTTTCCTTTGATAGAAAGGTGTTAAAGGCTGAGTATGTGTAGTGTGGAGTAACTTTCATGTGTTACAAACCAATAAAGTAGATGAAAAAGGCTTAAAGGGAACCTGTTATCAATGTTATGCTGACCTCACTGAGGGCAGCATAAACTAGAGACAGAAATTTCAGCAGTATGTCACTCATGAGCTAAAAGTAAGTGTGAAGAAAATAGACTTTATTCGGATCAGGGGATATGTAAATTGTGGGGATAGATTGTGGGGAAAAGGGTGTTCCAACGTTTGGGAGAATTGTGTGCTCTCTGCCTGGAGATAATTGGTTTATCCCTTAACTATCTCAATAGCTCCCAGGCAGAGAAAGTGCGGGTGTTACTGTAACTCTGTATGTTAATTGGTTATTGTCCTTTGTTTACTGTGGGAGATCCTCATGCAGGAGGATTTCTCATAAAAGCCAGTGTGTTATCAATAAAAAGTGTTCCTGTTACACCCTTCATGAAGTCTAGGCTCATGGTTGGGGAATATTCCATTTGCTGGGAGAGAATCATCTTGGAAGCTGCATTCATCGACCCTATCCCCCTATTTCCTATGGTAGCTATGATCACATATGCTCAGCTATTGGGGAAGGAATAGAAGGCCGCAGTACCATATCCACTGTAGGTCATAACTGGTGGCAAGCGACGGGATTGAATGGGACGCATAAAGACAACTGGTGAATGGCCCAGCAGTATGAGAGACTAAAGAGGACTACACTAAAGGATCTGCTGGAAGCCCGAGGTCAGGTGGCAAGCAACAAAAAGAAAGCTACCCTCATAGCAGAACTAAGGGAGGGCGACCAAACCAGCGGCATGGTGGATGTCAGTCAGGAGGAAGCAGAGTTCCAACAGAAGGTGATGTGGAGGCTAAACCTATATGGGCCAAATCCCACACCGGAGATGGTGACGCAAGTCCTGGCGCAGGTGAGCGCAGAACGCAGAGCACAACAGGCAAGCTTAAACCAAGGAGACACCCATTCCTTAGCTGTATCTATAAATGGAGGACAGCTGAGAAAGAATAACTATGCTGC
>NW_024400903.1:0-16802 GCF_905171765.1 Bufo bufo
CGCTGGCGAATGCTATGAACCTGTGTTCTTTGGTAAATATACAATTATTATTCTACACATATTTCACTGTAATTGTTTACCAGTGTTTGTTGATGAGATGAAATGTTTGTGGGGGGGGGGGTAGCTTCTGTTGCTTTTTTGTTGTTTTATCAACAGAGTTATGAAGAAAACTAATGCAGGATAGCCATCAAAATATGTAAGAACCCTCTCATATCTTACTATATGTTCGCTATGGTGAAAACAGTTTGACATGGAGATGTTGGTGGACTAAGCTTAAGTTGGGGTGTCTGGGGAGACTGTCCTTTGTTGGAATTAGTTACAGATCTATGAAAGGATAATGGCGAGAGCAGTGAAGAAGCAGAGGTGCATTGCAGTTTCTCTTTTAGATGAGGTGAGTGCAGAAAACGGCTTTTCCAGCTTGATATTTTTCAGATCCTATTGTCAAGAGTGGCTCTCCGCTCGACAATGTGGTTGAGAAAGGCAGCCCCCATAAAATGCAAGTACGATGTCATTCCTAAGAAACAATGTTTCGAAACGGTCATTTGACTCGAAGTGGGGTTGGGGTCACTTCTCTTATTCTTCTGAACAGTGCAGTTCAAGAGTCAGGATCCCTATATGATTTCACTGGCGAATGCTATGAACCTGTGTTCTTTGGTAAATATACAATTATTATTCTACACATATTTCACTGTAATTGTTTACCAGTGTTGATGAGATGAAATGTTTGTTGGGGGGGGAAGGGGGGTAGCTTCTGTTGCTTTTTTGTTGTTTTATCAACAGTTATGAAGAAAACTAATGCAGGATAGCCATCAAAATATGTAAGAACCCTCTCATATCTTACTATATGTTCGCTATGGTGAAAACAGTTGGACATGGAGATGTTGGTGGACTAAGCTTAAGTTGGGGTGTCTGGGGAGACTGTCCTTTGTTGGAATTAGTTACAGATCTATGAAAGGATAATGGCGAGAGCAGTGAAGAAGCAGAGGTGCATTGCAGTTTCTCTTTTAGATGAGGTGAGTGCAGAAAACGGCTTTTCCAGCTTGATATTTTTCAGATCCTATTGTCAAGAGTGGCTCTCCGCTCGACAATGTGGTTGAGAAAGGCAGCCCCCATAAAATGCAAGTACGATGTCATTCCTAAGAAACAATGTTTCGAAACGGTCATTTGACTCGAAGTGGGGTTGGGGTCACTTCTCTTATTCTTCTGAACAGTGCAGTTCAAGAGTCAGGATCCCTATATGATTTCACTGGCGAATGCTATGAACCTGTGTTCTTTGGTAAATATACAATTATTATTCTACACATATTTCA
Source organism: Bufo bufo (assembly GCF_905171765.1). NCBI lineage: Eukaryota > Metazoa > Chordata > Amphibia > Anura > Bufonidae > Bufo > Bufo bufo. The sequence goes on from NW_024400903.1 coordinate 1,311, forward strand.
CTGTAATTGTTTACCAGTGTTTGTTGATGAGATGAAATGTTTGTGGGGGAAGGTAGCTTCTGTTGCTTTTTTGTTGTTTTATCAACAGAGTTATGAAGAAAACTAATGCAGGATAGCCATCAAAATATGTAAGAACCCTCTCATATCTTACTATATGTTCGCTATGGTGAAAACAGTTTGACATGGAGATGTTGGTGGACTAAGCTTAAGTTGGGGTGTCTGGGGAGACTGTCCTTTGTTGGAATTAGTTACAGATCTATGAAAGGATAATGGCGAGAGCAGTGAAGAAGCAGAGGTGCATTGCAGTTTCTCTTTTAGATGAGGTGAGTGCAGAAAACGGCTTTTCCAGCTTGATATTTTTCAGATCCTATTGTCAAGAGTGGCTCTCCGCTCGACAATGTGGTTGAGAAAGGCAGCCCCCATAAAATGCAAGTACGATGTCATTCCTAAGAAACAATGTTTCGAAACGGTCATTTGACTCGAAGTGGGGTTGGGGTCTCTTCTCTTATTCTTCTGAACAGTGCAGTTCAAGAGTCAGGATCCCTATATGATTTCGCTGGCGAATGCTATGAACCTGTGTTCTTTGGTAAATATACAATTATTATTCTACACATATTTCACTGTAATTGTTTACCAGTGTTTGTTGATGAGATGAAATGTTTGTGGGGGGGGGGGGTAGCTTCTGTTGCTTTATTGTTGTTTTATCAACAGAGTTATGAAGAAAACTAATGCAGGATAGCCATCAAAATATGTAAGAACCCTCTCATATCTTACTATATGTTCGCTATGGTGAAAACAGTTTGACATGGAGATGTTGGTGGACTAAGCTTAAGTTGGGGTGTCTGGGGAAACTGTCCTTTGTTGGAATTAGTTACAGATCTATGAAAGGATAATGGCGAGAGCAGTGAAGAAGCAGAGGTGCATTGCAGTTTCTCTTTTAGATGAGGTGAGTGCAGAAAACGGCTTTTCCAGCTTGATATTTTTCAGATCCTATTGTCAAGAGTGGCTCTCCGCTCGACAATGTGGTTGAGAAAGGCAGCCCCCATAAAATGCAAGTACGATGTCATTCCTAAGAAACAATGTTTCGAAACGGTCATTTGACTCGAAGTGGGGTTGGGGTCACTTCTCTTATTCTTCTGAACAGTGCAGTTCAGGAGTCAGGATCCCTGTATGATTTCGCTGGCGAATGCTATGAACCTGTGTTCTTTGGTAAATATACAATTATTATTCTACACATATTTCACTGTAATTGTTTACCAGTGTTTGTTGATGAGATGAAATGTTTGTGGGGGGGGGGGGGGGTAGCTTCTGTTGCTTTATTGTTGTTTTATCAACAGAGTTATGAAGAAAACTAATGCAGGATAGCCATCAAAATATGTAAGAACCCTCTCATATCTTACTATATGTTCGCTATGGTGAAAACAGTTTGACATGGAGATGTTGGTGGACTAAGCTTAAGTTGGGGTGTCTGGGGAAACTGTCCTTTGTTGGAATTAGTTACAGATCTATGAAAGGATAATGGCGAGAGCAGTGAAGAAGCAGAGGTGCATTGCAGTTTCTCTTTTAGATGAGGTGAGTGCAGAAAACGGCTTTTCCAGCTTGATATTTTTCAGATCCTATTGTCAAGAGTGGCTCTCCGCTCGACAATGTGGTTGAGAAAGGCAGCCCCCATAAAATGCAAGTACGATGTCATTCCTAAGAAACAATGTTTTGAAACGGTCATTTGACTCGAAGTGGGGTTGGAGTCACTTCTCTTATTCTTCTGAACAGTGCAGTTCAAGAGTCAGGATCCCTATATGATTTCACTGGCGAATGCTATGAACCTGTGTTCTTTGGTAAATATACAATTATTATTCTACACATATTTCACTGTAATTGTTTACCAGTGTTTGTTGATGAGATGAAATGTTTGTGGGGGGGGGGGGGGGTAGCTTCTGTTGCTTTTTTGTTGTTTTATCAACAGAGTTATGAAGAAAACTAATGCAGGATAGCCATCAAAATATGTAAGAACCCTCTCATATCTTACTATATGTTCGCTATGGTGAAAACAGTTTGACATGGAGATGTTGGTGGACTAAGCTTAAGTTGGGGTGTCTGGGGAGACTGTCCTTTGTTGGAATTAGTTACAGATCTATGAAAGGATAATGGCGAGAGCAGTGAAGAAGCAGAGGTGCATTGCAGTTTCTCTTTTAGATGAGGTGAGTGCAGAAAACGGCTTTTCCAGCTTGATATTTTTCAGATCCTATTGTCAAGAGTGGCTCTCCGCTCGACAATGTGGTTGAGAAAGGCAGCCCCCATAAAATGCAAGTACGATGTCATTCCTAAGAAACAATGTTTTGAAACGGTCATTTGACTCGAAGTGGGGTTGGAGTCACTTCTCTTATTCTTCTGAACAGTGCAGTTCAGGAGTCAGGATCCCTGTATGATTTCGCTGGCGAATGCTATGAACCTGTGTTCTTTGGTAAATATACAATTATTATTCTACACATATTTCACTGTAATTGTTTACCAGTGTTTCTTGATGAGATGAAATGTTTGTGGGGGGGGGGGGGGTAGCTTCTGTTGCTTTTTTGTTGTTTTATCAACAGAGTTATGAAGAAAACTAATGCAGGATAGCCATCAAAATATGTAAGAACCCTCTCATATCTTACTATATGTTCGCTATGGTGAAAACAGTTTGACATGGAGATGTTGGTGGACTAAGCTTAAGTTGGGGTGTCTGGGGAGACTGTCCTTTGTTGGAATTAGTTACAGATCTATGAAAGGATAATGGCGAGAGCAGTGAAGAAGCAGAGGTGCATTGCAGTTTCTCTTTTAGATGAGGTGAGTGCAGAAAACGGCTTTTCCAGCTTGATATTTTTCAGATCCTATTGTCAAGAGTGGCTCTCCGCTCGACAATGTGGTTGAGAAAGGCAGCCCCCATAAAATGCAAGTACGATGTCATTCCTAAGAAACAATGTTTCGAAACGGTCATTTGACTCGAAGTGGGGTTGGGGTCACTTCTCTTATTCTTCTGAACAGTGCAGTTCAAGAGTCAGGATCCCTATATGATTTCGCTGGCGAATGCTATGAACCTGTGTTCTTTGGTAAATATACAATTATTATTCTACACATATTTCACTGTAATTGTTTACCAGTGTTTGTTGATGAGATGAAATGTTTGTGGGGGGGGGGGGGGTAGCTTCTGTTGCTTTTTTGTTGTTTTATCAACAGAGTTATGAAGAAAACTAATGCAGGATAGCCATCAAAATATGTAAGAACCCTCTCATATCTTACTATATGTTCGCTATGGTGAAAACAGTTTGACATGGAGATGTTGGTGGACTAAGCTTAAGTTGGGGTGTCTGGGGAGACTGTCCTTTGTTGGAATTAGTTACAGATCTATGAAAGGATAATGGCGAGAGCAGTGAAGAAGCAGAGGTGCATTGCAGTTTCTCTTTTAGATGAGGTGAGTGCAGAAAACGGCTTTTCCAGCTTGATATTTTTCAGATCCTATTGTCAAGAGTGGCTCTCCGCTCGACAATGTGGTTGAGAAAGGCAGCCCCCATAAAATGCAAGTACGATGTCATTCCTAAGAAACAATGTTTCGAAACGGTCATTTGACTCGAAGTGGGGTTGGGGTCACTTCTCTTATTCTTCTGAACAGTGCAGTTCAAGAGTCAGGATCCCTATATGATTTCGCTGGCGAATGCTATGAACCTGTGTTCTTTGGTAAATATACAATTATTATTCTACACATATTTCACTGTAATTATTTACCAGTGTTTGTTGATGAGATGAAATGTTTGTGGGGGGGGGTAGCTTCTGTTGCTTTTTTGTTGTTTTATCAACAGAGTTATGAAGAAAACTAATGCAGGATAGCCATCAAAATATGTAAGAACCCTCTCATATCTTACTATATGTTCGCTATGGTGAAAACAGTTTGACATGGAGATGTTGGTGGACTAAGCTTAAGTTGGGGTGTCTGGGGAGACTGTCCTTTGTTGGAATTAGTTACAGATCTATGAAAGGATAATGGCGAGAGCAGTGAAGAAGCAGAGGTGCATTGCAGTTTCTCTTTTAGATGAGGTGAGTGCAGAAAACGGCTTTTCCAGCTTGATATTTTTCAGATCCTATTGTCAAGAGTGGCTCTCCGCTCGACAATGTGGTTGAGAAAGGCAGCCCCCATAAAATGCAAGTACGATGTCATTCCTAAGAAACAATGTTTCGAAACGGTCATTTGACTCGAAGTGGGGTTGGGGTCTCTTCTCTTATTCTTCTGAACAGTGCAGTTCAAGAGTCAGGATCCCTATATGATTTCACTGGCGAATGCTATGAACCTGTGTTCTTTGGTAAATATACAATTATTATTCTACACATATTTCACTGTAATTGTTTACCAGTGTTTGTTGATGAGATGAAATGTTTGTGGGGGGGGGGTGGGGGTAGCTTCTGTTGCTTTTTTGTTGTTTTATCAACAGAGTTATGAAGAAAACTAATGCAGGATAGCCATCAAAATATGTAAGAACCCTCTCATATCTTACTATATGTTCGCTATGGTGAAAACAGTTTGACATGGAGATGTTGGTGGACTAAGCTTAAGTTGGGGTGTCTGGGGAGACTGTCCTTTGTTGGAATTAGTTACAGATCTATGAAAGGATAATGGCGAGAGCAGTGAAGAAGCAGAGGTGCATTGCAGTTTCTCTTTTAGATGAGGTGAGTGCAGAAAACGGCTTTTCCAGCTTGATATTTTTCAGATCCTATTGTCAAGAGTGGCTCTCCGCTCGACAATGTGGTTGAGAAAGGCAGCCCCCATAAAATGCAAGTACGATGTCATTCCTAAGAAACAATGTTTCGAAACGGTCATTTGACTCGAAGTGGGGTTGGGGTCACTTCTCTTATTCTTCTGAACAGTGCAGTTCAAGAGTCAGGATCCCTATATGATTTCACTGGCGAATGCTATGAACCTGTGTTCTTTGGTAAATATACAATTATTATTCTACACATATTTCACTGTAATTGTTTACCAGTGTTTGTTGATGAGATGAAATGTTTGTTGGGGGGGGGAAGGGGGGTAGCTTCTGTTGCTTTTTTGTTGTTTTATCAACAGTTATGAAGAAAACTAATGCAGGATAGCCATCAAAATATGTAAGAACCCTCTCATATCTTACTATATGTTCGCTATGGTGAAAACAGTTGGACATGGAGATGTTGGTGGACTAAGCTTAAGTTGGGGTGTCTGGGGAGACTGTCCTTTGTTGGAATTAGTTACAGATCTATGAAAGGATAATGGCGAGAGCAGTGAAGAAGCAGAGGTGCATTGCAGTTTCTCTTTTAGATGAGGTGAGTGCAGAAAACGGCTTTTCCAGCTTGATATTTTTCAGATCCTATTGTCAAGAGTGGCTCTCCGCTCGACAATGTGGTTGAGAAAGGCAGCCCCCATAAAATGCAAGTACGATGTCATTCCTAAGAAACAATGTTTCGAAACGGTCATTTGACTCGAAGTGGGGTTGGGGTCACTTCTCTTATTCTTCTGAACAGTGCAGTTCAAGAGTCAGGATCCCTATATGATTTCACTGGCGAATGCTATGAACCTGTGTTCTTTGGTAAATATACAATTATTATTCTACACATATTTCACTGTAATTGTTTACCAGTGTTTGTTGATGAGATGAAATGTTTGTGGGGGAAGGTAGCTTCTGTTGCTTTTTTGTTGTTTTATCAACAGAGTTATGAAGAAAACTAATGCAGGATAGCCATCAAAATATGTAAGAACCCTCTCATATCTTACTATATGTTCGCTATGGTGAAAACAGTTGGACATGGAGATGTTGGTGGACTAAGCTTAAGTTGGGGTGTCTGGGGAGACTGTCCTTTGTTGGAATTAGTTACAGATCTATGAAAGGATAATGGCGAGAGCAGTGAAGAAGCAGAGGTGCATTGCAGTTTCTCTTTTAGATGAGGTGAGTGCAGAAAACGGCTTTTCCAGCTTGATATTTTTCAGATCCTATTGTCAAGAGTGGCTCTCCGCTCGACAATGTGGTTGAGAAAGGCAGCCCCCATAAAATGCAAGTACGATGTCATTCCTAAGAAACAATGTTTCGAAACGGTCATTTGACTCGAAGTAGGGTTGGGGTCTCTTCTCTTATTCTTCTGAACAGTGCAGTTCAAGAGTCAGGATCCCTATATGATTTCGCTGGCGAATGCTATGAACCTGTGTTCTTTGGTAAATATACAATTATTATTCTACACATATTTCACTGTAATTGTTTACCAGTGTTTGTTGATGAGATGAAATGTTTGTGGGGGGGGGGGGGTAGCTTCTGTTGCTTTATTGTTGTTTTATCAACAGAGTTATGAAGAAAACTAATGCAGGATAGCCATCAAAATATGTAAGAACCCTCTCATATCTTACTATATGTTCGCTATGGTGAAAACAGTTTGACATGGAGATGTTGGTGGACTAAGCTTAAGTTGGGGTGTCTGGGGAAACTGTCCTTTGTTGGAATTAGTTACAGATCTATGAAAGGATAATGGCGAGAGCAGTGAAGAAGCAGAGGTGCATTGCAGTTTCTCTTTTAGATGAGGTGAGTGCAGAAAACGGCTTTTCCAGCTTGATATTTTTCAGATCCTATTGTCAAGAGTGGCTCTCCGCTCGACAATGTGGTTGAGAAAGGCAGCCCCCATAAAATGCAAGTACGATGTCATTCCTAAGAAACAATGTTTCGAAACGGTCATTTGACTCGAAGTGGGGTTGGGGTCACTTCTCTTATTCTTCTGAACAGTGCAGTTCAAGAGTCAGGATCCCTATATGATTTCACTGGCGAATGCTATGAACCTGTGTTCTTTGGTAAATATACAATTATTATTCTACACATATTTCACTGTAATTGTTTACCAGTGTTTGTTGATGAGATGAAATGTTTGTGGGGGGGGGGGGGGGTAGCTTCTGTTGCTTTATTGTTGTTTTATCAACAGAGTTATGAAGAAAACTAATGCAGGATAGCCATCAAAATATGTAAGAACCCTCTCATATCTTACTATATGTTCGCTATGGTGAAAACAGTTTGACATGGAGATGTTGGTGGACTAAGCTTAAGTTGGGGTGTCTGGGGAAACTGTCCTTTGTTGGAATTAGTTACAGATCTATGAAAGGATAATGGCGAGAGCAGTGAAGAAGCAGAGGTGCATTGCAGTTTCTCTTTTAGATGAGGTGAGTGCAGAAAACGGCTTTTTCCAGCTTGATATTTTTCAGATCCTATTGTCAAGAGTGGCTCTCCGCTCGACAATGTGGTTGAGAAAGGCAGCCCCCATAAAATGCAAGTACGATGTCATTCCTAAGAAACAATGTTTCGAAACGGTCATTTGACTCGAAGTGGGGTTGGGGTCACTTCTCTTATTCTTCTGAACAGTGCAGTTCAAGAGTCAGGATCCCTATATGATTTCACTGGCGAATGCTATGAACCTGTGTTCTTTGGTAAATATACAATTATTATTCTACACATATTTCACTGTAATTGTTTACCAGTGTTTGTTGATGAGATGAAATGTTTGTGGGGGGGGGGGGGGGGGGGGTAGCTTCTGTTGCTTTTTTGTTGTTTTATCAACAGAGTTATGAAGAAAACTAATGCAGGATAGCCATCAAAATATGTAAGAACCCTCTCATATCTTACTATATGTTCGCTATGGTGAAAACAGTTTGACATGGAGATGTTGGTGGACTAAGCTTAAGTTGGGGTGTCTGGGGAGACTGTCCTTTGTTGGAATTAGTTACAGATCTATGAAAGGATAATGGCGAGAGCAGTGAAGAAGCAGAGGTGCATTGCAGTTTCTCTTTTAGATGAGGTGAGTGCAGAAAACGGCTTTTCCAGCTTGATATTTTTCAGATCCTATTGTCAAGAGTGGCTCTCCGCTCGACAATGTGGTTGAGAAAGGCAGCCCCCATAAAATGCAAGTACGATGTCATTCCTAAGAAACAATGTTTCGAAACGGTCATTTGACTCGAAGTGGGGTTGGGGTCACTTCTCTTATTCTTCTGAACAGTGCAGTTCAAGAGTCAGGATCCCTATATGATTTCACTGGCGAATGCTATGAACCTGTGTTCTTTGGTAAATATACAATTATTATTCTACACATATTTCACTGTAATTGTTTACCAGTGTTTGTTGATGAGATGAAATGTTTGTGGGGGGGGGGGGTAGCTTCTGTTGCTTTTTTGTTGTTTTATCAACAGAGTTATGAAGAAAACTAATGCAGGATAGCCATCAAAATATGTAAGAACCCTCTCATATCTTACTATATGTTCGCTATGGTGAAAACAGTTTGACATGGAGATGTTGGTGGACTAAGCTTAAGTTGGGGTGTCTGGGGAGACTGTCCTTTGTTGGAATTAGTTACAGATCTATGAAAGGATAATGGCGAGAGCAGTGAAGAAGCAGAGGTGCATTGCAGTTTCTCTTTTAGATGAGGTGAGTGCAGAAAACGGCTTTTCCAGCTTGATATTTTTCAGATCCTATTGTCAAGAGTGGCTCTCCCGCTCGACAATGTGGTTGAGAAAGGCAGCCCCCATAAAATGCAAGTACGATGTCATTCCTAAGAAACAATGTTTCGAAACGGTCATTTGACTCGAAGTGGGGTTGGGGTCACTTCTCTTATTCTTCTGAACAGTGCAGTTCAAGAGTCAGGATCCCTATATGATTTCGCTGGCGAATGCTATGAACCTGTGTTCTTTGGTAAATATACAATTATTATTCTACACATATTTCACTGTAATTGTTTACCAGTGTTTGTTGATGAGATGAAATGTTTGTGGGGGGGGGGGGGGGGGGTAGCTTCTGTTGCTTTTTTGTTGTTTTATCAACAGAGTTATGAAGAAAACTAATGCAGGATAGCCATCAAAATATGTAAGAACCCTCTCATATCTTACTATATGTTCGCTATGGTGAAAACAGTTTGACATGGAGATGTTGGTGGACTAAGCTTAAGTTGGGGTGTCTGGGGAGACTGTCCTTTGTTGGAATTAGTTACAGATCTATGAAAGGATAATGGCGAGAGCAGTGAAGAAGCAGAGGTGCATTGCAGTTTCTCTTTTAGATGAGGTGAGTGCAGAAAACGGCTTTTCCAGCTTGATATTTTTCAGATCCTATTGTCAAGAGTGGCTCTCCGCTCGACAATGTGGTTGAGAAAGGCAGCCCCATAAAATGCAAGTACGATGTCATTCCTAAGAAACAATGTTTCGAAACGGTCATTTGACTCGAAGTGGGGTTGGGGTCACTTCTCTTATTCTTCTGAACAGTGCAGTTCAAGAGTCAGGATCCCTATATGATTTCGCTGGCGAATGCTATGAACCTGTGTTCTTTGGTAAATATACAATTATTATTCTACACATATTTCACTGTAATTATTTACCAGTGTTTGTTGATGAGATGAAATGTTTGTGGGGGGGGTAGCTTCTGTTGCTTTTTTGTTGTTTTATCAACAGAGTTATGAAGAAAACTAATGCAGGATAGCCATCAAAATATGTAAGAACCCTCTCATATCTTACTATATGTTCGCTATGGTGAAAACAGTTTGACATGGAGATGTTGGTGGACTAAGCTTAAGTTGGGGTGTCTGGGGAGACTGTCCTTTGTTGGAATTAGTTACAGATCTATGAAAGGATAATGGCGAGAGCAGTGAAGAAGCAGAGGTGCATTGCAGTTTCTCTTTTAGATGAGGTGAGTGCAGAAAACGGCTTTTCCAGCTTGATATTTTTCAGATCCTATTGTCAAGAGTGGCTCTCCGCTCGACAATGTGGTTGAGAAAGGCAGCCCCCATAAAATGCAAGTACGATGTCATTCCTAAGAAACAATGTTTCGAAACGGTCATTTGACTCGAAGTGGGGTTGGGGTCACTTCTCTTATTCTTCTGAACAGTGCAGTTCAAGAGTCAGGATCCCTATATGATTTCACTGGCGAATGCTATGAACCTGTGTTCTTTGGTAAATATACAATTATTATTCTACACATATTTCACTGTAATTGTTTACCAGTGTTTGTTGATGAGATGAAATGTTTGTGGGGGGGGGGTGGGGGTAGCTTCTGTTGCTTTTTTGTTGTTTTATCAACAGAGTTATGAAGAAAACTAATGCAGGATAGCCATCAAAATATGTAAGAACCCTCTCATATCTTACTATATGTTCGCTATGGTGAAAACAGTTTGACATGGAGATGTTGGTGGACTAAGCTTAAGTTGGGGTGTCTGGGGAGACTGTCCTTTGTTGGAATTAGTTACAGATCTATGAAAGGATAATGGCGAGAGCAGTGAAGAAGCAGAGGTGCATTGCAGTTTCTCTTTTAGATGAGGTGAGTGCAGGAAAACGGCTTTTCCAGCTTGATATTTTTCAGATCCTATTGTCAAGAGTGGCTCTCCGCTCGACAATGTGGTTGAGAAAGGCAGCCCCCATAAAATGCAAGTACGATGTCATTCCTAAGAAACAATGTTTCGAAAACGGTCATTTGACTCGAAGTGGGGTTGTTTACCAGTGTTTGTTGATGAGATGAAATGTTTGTGGGGGGGTAGCTTCTGTTGCTTTTTTGTTGTTTTATCAACAGAGTTATGAAGGATGGCCAACCAGAAATGTAAGGACGCTCTCATATCTTACTATATGTTTCACTATGATGAAAACAGTTTGACATGGAGATGTTGGTGGACTAAGCTTAAGTTGGGGTGTCTGGGGAGACTGTCCTTTGTTGGAATTAGTTACAGATCTATGAAGGGATAATGGCGAGAGCAGTGAAGAAGCAGAGGTGCATTGCAGTTTCTCTTTTAGATGAGGTGAGTGCACAAAACGGCATTTTCAAGTTGATATTTTCAGATCCATTTGTCAAGAGTGGCTCTCCGCTAGACAAAGTGGTTGAGGAAAGCAGCCCCCACAAAATGCAAGTAATATACACTATTGTTGTTGAGCAACAGTGTTTTCCATCATGTGGGTTGTGGACGCTTGTCTTCTTGATTTCAACAGTGCAATTCAAGAGCAACCATGTATGATTTCACTTACAATGGCTAGGAACCTTTTTACTGTGGTAAATATACAATTAAAATACATATATTTCACTGTAGTTGCTGGTGTTCGTTGATTTGATGAAATGTCTTTTGGGAGGTGGGCTTAAGTTGGGGTGTCTGGGGAGACTGTCCTTTGTTGGAATAAGTTACAGATCTATTAAAGGATAATGGTGAGAGCAGCGAAGAAGCAGAGGTGCATTGTAGCCGTGGTGCATTTAGCCGTGGTGCCTGCTCAATGATTTGAGCAGGCACCGTGTTCTGATCACCGGGCGGCGGTGTTCGGAACTATAGATAACGTACCGGTACGTCATGGGTATTTAAGGACTCGGGAAACATGCCGTACCGGTACGTCATGCATCCCTAAGTGGTTAAAATGCAAGTAAATTTTAGTTTTTATGTAACAGTTTTTCCAAATTGTCGTTTCAATTGGAGTTTCCATTTTAGAAACCTTATATGATTTCACTGAATATTGCTTATACACTCATTTCACTGTGGTTGTTAGTTTGTTTGGATTGAGTTTGAGTGCTGCTCTCTTCCTATAGATCCTATTTTAAGCTGCATTTAAATTTTTTTTTACATTGTCTATTTATTAAAGATATAAATTTTTTTCACAAAGAACAACTTGGGAGCCCTGTACCCCCTCCAAACATGCAGCTAATCCAAATATGCCGCTGATCAGTAGTAGTCCGGGTGCACCACTAATGAGGCCAGGTAAGGCAATCACCTCAGGCAGCACCAGGTAGGGGCTAAAGGGGGGTAGCATAAGGGCCATGGGCAATGAGCTCTTTAATTGTTGCAAAGGGGTTAGGTTTAAGAAATTGGCATGGAGGGGCTGCATTTCAGTTTTCGCCTCAGGCAGCAGAAAGCCTAAGTGCTCCCCTGGTAGTAGTCCATAAAGTTGTATTCACCAAAGTATTTTACAGAGTATCTTGGCCGTCCTCATCTCACCTACGCCATGCTCAATAGGAATTCTGAAAATAAATGGAAATTCAAGTACCTTATTAGCATTTATAACATTTTACGTTGAGTTTTCTTTTTACCACATCAATTATGTGTGTTAGCGTTTTATTAAAACCTAATGTGAATAGTGTAATGGTGTATTATTTGTCTACTCAGTGAAATGTGCCGTCTTTGTTTGCCTCCTTTCGAGCACATTGACTTGGGAGAAGTGAAGAAGTATTCCTTTAATGGGTTGTGAGAAAAAAGTACCGTGCTAGGAATTCCATCATTATGGATATTGGTATGTATTGTCAATGCATTGCTCTCTTTTTTGTTTTGGTTAAGTCATCTTTTTTTATTCAGATTTTGGGATACAATCCAACGTATCTGCAGACTAAGATAATGAGCAGACAGAGAGCCCTGCCCTCTGAGCCAATTACTTCCCCTAACCTTTATTTTCCGGTAACCTGAAATTGAACATATTGATATCACTGTCATATTATTCCACACTGTGAAGAAATAACTATCCCTTTTTATTTGTATTTACTTTATTAAACAGAGCACTACTCTCTAGAGATTTTTTTATTAACATAAAGGACAAAATCTCCTCCCTTTGTCTCACCACCACCAGAGTCGCTATTGACCATGGCATCAAAGTAGTTAAGGCCCGCAAGCACAGTAGTGTAGTGTCGGCCGAACCCTTTAATAATGGCGGGTTTGGCTGACAGTCTAATGGGTAATGAGTGCCCCTGACTCTTCCTCGACAGATAATGCTGCGGAAGAGGAGGATCAGGCAAAGTGAACATTTTTGCCCAATCCTTTCATTTTCCTAGGGAGATAAACCACGACTTGAAGCATCTGGCAGCACCTCTCTCTTCTCTCACCATTGCATGCATACACGTTCGACCAAACTATACTTGTCTGTGGGTTTCAGGAGAGAGAGCTTTCCGACAGCTATTAAATATGTATGGAGGCGTTCACGCAGTTGCGATTAAAGTTATCTGTGGCCGTTTCAGCAGGGGACTGGCTGTATATGGCACAGTTTCCGCTCCTTATGCCAGCCATCCACGCATTCGCGCACGCAACTAGCCTGATGAAGGGCATGCTTTTTGCCCGAAACGTTGCCTCAGTTCCAATAAGGACCTCTATGTCCGGCAAATAAAAAACATTAATCTTACTGGAGTGCTGTCTAAAATTATTCAAATACTTACTAGTTCCAAGAGGTGGAGCAAGGAACGCACTTAGACGCGCACCCCTAAATCTATCAGACTTAGATAGAGTGCCGTGATCATCTTGTGATTTTTACAGTTTCGCTCCTGAGACAGCACTATCCCAGCTCCATACCTGTACAGCACATTGCAGGAACAATATGTGGCGAAAGGGATAAAGACCAGATGTATTTGAGTATATGTGCTAATCATACCTGCGCCTTCAAAATCAATATCCGCTTTTTTTATTGTCTAATGAAGGCAAAACAACACAAGACAAACAATGAAAAGATAATTTCCTCTTTCAGTCTGAAAAGTATGCTGATTATGACTGTGATGAACCTTCATACCACACCCCTTCCTCTTTGGTTAGTAATGATCACAGCAGATATATAGCTCACATCCCTTCTTTTTCTTGATCTCCTCCAGTTCCAGATACTATGACTCTGCGTTTTGAGCAGCCGAGCCCCTTGCTTCCTCACTTAAGTGAACTGGTTCACATGTATGGAGAAGATGAGAGCTACAAAGTGTCCTGTACCTGTCTAAGAAGAAACTACAGGATTCATCTTTTATCCTGAATTTATTGCATTAAACAAATATGTAAAGGAACTTGGCCAGGACTTCTTGTCAAAGGACTTATGGGGTTCTTCTGTAAAAGAAAGGACTAACTTCTGTCTTTTTTTTTTAATTTTTTATCATACAACCCCTTAAATAAATGCGGTTTTGCAAATACATGAGTTTTTGTTATTTAAATGATATTTGAAACTCTTTATTAAGATTTTTGAAATTACATAGAAATGGAGAAAAGCAAATCAGAAATGCAGTACTGGACAGCACTGGCAAGGGTATCAAAGGAAAAACGTACCACAAGAAAAAGGGGATGTAAGTAATTTGGTAATGAAGAAATACAACAATAGAGTAATCTCTGGAGAAATAGAGTATTAGACTGGGTTGTGTGAGCGGTCATAGAATGCAACCAAGTCACAAAGAAAGGTTCCTGAGTTACACAAAGTTAGTATGTGCGAATCACAAATCCCTGCGGAAACCACAATGATTATGTGCTGATAGGTCATCAATCGCCCTGTGAATTTCAGGCTTTTCCACCAAAACAAGGAGGGGCACGTGTGGACCCCCAGGGAGACAGGGCAGTACCATAACCAAACAACACATCAAAGGAAAGATGAACTGAAACTCAAACCAAACAACCATTAAATCAATGGGTAATCTCGCTTTGCTCTCCAAAAACCATCCAGTTCAGATGTAGTGACAAAGGGTTCATGTAACCCTCAGCCTCGTCAAGTCCCAGGGTGGCACAACAGTGGGCATGGGATTGGTGCATGGACCTTCACCAGTACTTGATAGAAGAAGAGAATGAACGATCAGGACCTTCAGATCAGCGATCAAGTGATAGAAACTGGAGGGTCATTCGTCAGTAGACAAACACGAATGCAGCTTAGTGCTGCTTTCCCAGGGAAGTAAAGCAATATATCCAACCCCATACTACAAAAAAAGATTTAACCTTTTGCTCCTTGTGTTGAGCAGCCTCTACCCAATCCATTTTCATAATGAAAGATAATTTATTGAAATAGATCAAAGGGGGATGGGGGGGTCCAGACGTGGAATATTGCTTTTCTCGTTGCTGTGTAAACCATGTGAAGTCCTTTTTGGGGATGTTGCATGCATTTTATCTGTAACCCAGGATCGCCTAGGTGGAGTTTAAGGGACTATTTATTTTATTTATTTTTTCAAATTGTTTATTTTATTAATTTTTGTCAATGAAAAAGTAATACAGATACAATATCACATTGCTTATCAGTGAGAAGCAATACAGGTATAATGTCATATTGCATAACATCAATATCAAAAATGTACATTGGTATACAAAATACAAATTTTGCATCAGAAGCCAATAGGCATATTGAGAGTTAGTACAAAGAACGGACATAAAACAATGACTGTGACACGACACATAGGGAAAAATAAAGAAGGGGGAAAAAAGAAAAAACTAGTGTTCAGAGAACCCTTACTATAAGAGATCAAAAGCGTCATCCCATGCCTGCCAAACCTTCGTAAATCTATCAACTGAGTGAGTAATGCAAGCAGTTAAATATTCCATATTTCTAACTTCTCTTACACTGTGGATGAGATCCAGTCGAGTAGGTGCGTCTGCTCTCAGCCAAAACCTCGCAATTAGGCGCCTAGCCGCCGTTAACACCTGAAGGACTAGAAGCAGGGATTGTGTCTTCAATGATATTTTTGGCATATTCAATAAGTAAAAAAGAGGTGTAAAAGGAAATTGAATTGCGAGGAGTTGAAGGAGGAC
>NW_024400904.1:0-16700 GCF_905171765.1 Bufo bufo
ATCCTAAGGTGACTAATGTCCACCATAATAGAGCTGTCCTTATCCTATAAAGGGTGACTAATGTCCAGCCCATAATAGAGCAGTCCTGTCATTAGGTGACTAATGTCCAGCCCTTAATAGTGCATTCCTGTCCATAAGGTGACTAATGTCCAGCCCATAATAGAGCAGTCCTGTCCATAAGGTACTAATGTCCCAGCCCATAATAGAGCAGGCCCTGTCCATAAGGTGACAATGTCCCACCCATAATAAAGCAGTCCAGCCCATAATAGAGCAGTCCTGTCCATCAGGTGACTAATGTCCAGCCCATAATAGAGCTGTCCTAGTCCATAAGGTGACTAATGTCCAGCCCATAATAGAGCTGTCCCTATCCATAAGGTGACTAATGTCCAGCCCATAATAGAGCAGTCCTGTCCATAAGGTGACTAATGTCCAGCCCATAATAGAGCAGTCCTGTCCATAAGGTGACTAATGTCCAGCCCATAATAGAGCTGTCCTTTCCATAAGGTGACTAATGTCCAGCCCATAATAGAGCTGTCCTATCCATAAGGTGACTAATGTCCAGCCCATAATAGAGCTGTCCCTGTCCATAAGGTGACTAATGTCCAGCCCATAATAGAGCAGTCCTATCCATAAGGTGACTAATGTCCAGCCCATAATAGAGCAGTCCTGTCCATAAGGTGACTAATGTCCAGCCCATAATAGAGCTGTCCTATCCATAAGGTGACTAATGTCCAGCCCATAATAGAGCAGTCCTGTCCATAAGGTGACTAATGTCCAGCCCATAATAGAGCAGTCCTATCCATAAGTTGACTAATGTCCAGCCCATAATAGAGCAGTCCTGTCCATAAGGTGACTAATGTCCAGCCCATAATAGAGCAGTCCTGTCCATAAGGTGACTAATGTCCAGCCCATAATAGAGCAGTCCTGTCCATAAGGTGACTAATGTCCAGCCCATAATAGAGCAGTCATGTCCAAAGGTGACTAATGTCCAGCCCATAATAGAGCAGTCCTGTCCATAAGGTGACTAATGTCCAGCCCATAATAGAGCAGTCCTGTCCATAAGGTGACTAATGTCCAGCCCATAATAGAGCAGTCCTGTCCATAAGGTGACTAATGTCCAGCCCATAATAGAGCAGTCCTGTCCATAAGGTGACTAATGTCCAGCCCATAATAGAGCAGTCCTGTCCATAAGGTGACTAATGTCCAGCCCATAATAGAGCAGTCCTGTCCATAAGGTGACTAATGTCCAGCCCATAATAGAGCAGTCCTGTCCATAAGGTGACTAATGTCCAGCCCATAATAGAGCAGTCCTGTCCATAAGGTGACTGATGTCCAGCCCATAATAGAGCAGTCCTGTCCATAAGGTGACTAATGTCCAGCCCATAATAGAGCAGTCCTGTCCATAAGGTGACTAATGTCCAGCCCATAATAGAGCTGTCCCTATCCATAAGGTGACTAATGTCCAGCCCATAATAGAGCAGTCCTATCCATAAGGTGACTAATGTCCAGCCCATAATAGAGCAGTCCTGTCCATAAGGTGACTTATGTCCAGCCCATAATAGAGCAGTCCTGTCCATAAGGTGACTAATGTCCAGCCCATAATAGAGCAGTCCTGTTCATTAGGTGACTAATGTCCAGCCCATAATAGAGCAGTCCTGTCCATAAGGTGACTAATGTCCAGCCCATAATAGAGCAGTCCTGTCCATAAGGTGACTAATGTCCAGCCCATAATAGAGCAGTCCTGTCCATAAGGTGACTAATGTCCAGCCCATAATAGAGCATTCCTGTCTATAAGGTGACTTATGTCCAGCCCATAATAGAGCAGTCCTGTCCATAAGGTGACTAATGTCCAGCCCATAATAGAGCAGTCCTGTCCATAAGGTGACTAATGTCCAGCCCATAATAGAGCAGTCCTGTCCATAAGGTGACTAATGTCCAGCCCATAATAGAGCAGTCCTGTCCATAAGGTGACTAATGTCCAGCCCATAATAGAGCAGTCCTGTCCATAAGGTGACTAATGTCCAGCCCATAATAGAGCAGTCCTGTTCATAAGGTGACTAATGTCCAGCCCATAATAGAGCAGTCCTGTCCATAAGGTGACTAATGTCCAGCCCATAATAGAGCAGTCCTGTCCATAAGGTGACTAATGTCCAGCCCATAATAGAGCTGTCCCTATCCATAAGGTGACTAATGTCCAGCCCATAATAGAGCTGTCCCTATCCATAAGGTGACTAATGTCCAGCCCATAATAGAGCTGTCCCTATCCATAAGGTGACTAATGTCCAGCCCATAATAGAGCAGTCCTGTCCATAAGGTGACTAATGTCCAGCCCATAATAGAGCAGTCCTGTCCATAAGGTGACTAATGTCCAGCCCATAATAGAGCAGTCCTGTTCATTAGGTGACTAATGTCCAGCCCATAATAGAGCAGTCCTGTCCATAAGGTGACTAATGTCCAGCCCATAATAGAGCAGTCCTGTCCATAAGGTGACTAATGTCCAGCCCATAATAGAGCAGTCCTGTCCATAAGGTGACTAATGTCCAACCCATAATAGAGCAGTCCAGCCCATAATAGAGCATTCCTGTCTATAAGGTGACTTATGTCCAGCCCATAATAGAGCAGTCCTGTCCATAAGGTGACTAATGTCCAGCCCATAATAGAGCAGTCCTGTCCATAAGGTGACTAATGTCCAGCCCATAATAGAGCAGTCCTGTCCATAAGGTGACTTATGTCCAGCCCATAATAGAGCAGTCCTGTCCATAAGGTGACTAATGTCCAGCCCATAATAGAGCAGTCCTGTCCATAAGGTGACTAATGTCCAGCCCATAATAGAGCTGTCCTATCCATAAGGTGACTAATGTCCAGCCCATAATAGAGCTGTCCTGTCCATAAGGTGACTAATGTCCAGCCCATAATAGAGCAGTCCTATCCATAAGGTGATTAATGTCCAGCCCATAATAGAGCAGTCCTGTCCATAAGGTGACTAATGTCCAGCCCATAATAGAGCAGTCCTGTCCATAAGGTGACTAATGTCCAGCCCATAATAGAGCAGTCCTGTCCATAAGGTGACTAATGTCCAGCCCATAATAGAGCAGTCCTGTCCATAAGGTGACTAATGTCCAGCCCATAATAGAGCAGTCCTGTCCATAAGGTGACTAATGTCCAGCCCATAATAGAGCAGTCCTATCCATAAGTTGACTAATGTCCAGCCCATAATAGAGCAGTCCTATCCATAAAGTGACTAATGTCCAGCCCATAATAGAGCAGTCCTGTCCATAAGCTGACTAATGTCCAGCCCATAATAGAGCAGTCCTGTCCATAAGGTGACTAATGTCCAGCCCATAATAGTGCAGTCCTATCCATAAGGTGACTAATGTCCAGCCCATAATAGAGCAGTCCTGTCCATAAGGTGACTAATGTCCAGCCCATAATAGAGCAGTCCTGTCCATAAGGTGACTAATGTCCAGCCCATAATAGAGCAGTCCTGTCCATAAGGTGACTAATGTCCAGCCCATAATAGAGCAGTCCTGTCCATAAGGTGACTAATGTCCAGCCCATAATAGAGCAGTCATGTCTATAAGGTGACTAATGTCCAGCCCATAATAGAGCAGTCCTGTCCATAAGGTGACTAATGTCCAGCCCATAATAGAGCTGTCTCTATCCATAAGGTGACTAATGTCCAGCCCATAAAAGAGCTGTCTCTATCCATAAGGTGACTAATGTCCAGCCCATAATAGAGCTGTCCTTATCCATAAGGTGACTAATGTCCAGCCCATAATAGAGCAGTCCTGTCCATAAGGTGACTAATGTCCAGCCCTTAATAGTGCATTCCTGTCCATAAGGTGACTAATGTCCAGCCCATAATAGAGCAGTCCTGTCCATAAGGTGACTAATGTCCAGCCCATAATAGAGCAGCCCTGTCCATAAGGTGACTAATGTCCAACCCATAATAAAGCAGTCCAGCCCATAATAGAGCAGTCCTGTCCATAAGGTGACTAATGTCCAGCCCATAATAGAGCTGTCCCTATCCATAAGGTGACTAATGTCCAGCCCATAATAGAGCTGTCCCTATCCATAAGGTGACTAATGTCCAGCCCATAATAGAGCAGTCCTGTCCATAAGGTGACTAATGTCCAGCCCATAATAGAGCAGTCCTGTCCATAAGGTGACTAATGTCCAGCCATAATAGAGCTGTCCCTATCCATAAGGTGACTAATGTCCAGCCCATAATAGAGCGTCCTTATCCATAAGGTGACTAATGTCCAGCCCATAATAGAGCAGTCCTGTCCATAAGGTGACTAATGTCCAGCCCTTAATAGTGCATTCCTGTCCATAAGGTGACTAATGTCCAGCCCATAATAGAGCAGTCCTGTCCATAAGGTGACTAATGTCCAGCCCATAATAGAGCAGGCCCTGTCCATAAGGTGACTAATGTCCAACCCATAATAAAGCAGTCCAGCCCATAATAGAGCAGTCCTGTCCATAAGGTGACTAATGTCCAGCCCATAATAGAGCTGTCCCTATCCATAAGGTGACTAATGTCCAGCCCATAATAGAGCAGTCCTATCCATAAGGTGACTAATGTCCAGCCCATAATAGAGCAGTCCTGTCCATAAGGTGACTAATGTCCAGCCCATAATAGAGCAGTCCTGTCCATAAGGTGACTAATGTCCAGCCCATAATAGAGCTGTCCCTATCCATAAGGTGACTAATGTCCAGCCCATAATAGAGCTGTCCCTATCCATAAGGTGACTAATGTCCAGCCCATAATAGAGCTGTCCTATCCATAAGGTGACTAATGTCCAGCCCATAATAGAGCAGTCCTGTCCATAAGGTGACTAATGTCCAGCCCATAATAGAGCAGTCCTGTCCATAAGGTGACTAATGTCCAGCCCATAATAGAGCTGTCCCTATCCATAAGGTGACTAATGTCCAGCCCATAATAGAGCAGTCCTGTCCATAAGGTGACTAATGTCCAGCCCATAATAGAGCAGTCCTATCCATAAGGTGACTAATGTCCAGCCCATAATAGAGCAGTCCTGTCCATAAGGTGACTAATGTCCAGCCCATAATAGAGCAGTCCTGTCCATAAGGTGACTAATGTCCAGCCCATAATAGAGCAGTCCTGTCCATAAGGTGACTAATGTCCAGCCCATAATAGAGCAGTCCTGTCCATAAGGTGACTAATGTCCAGCCCATAATAGAGCAGTCCTGTCCATAAGGTGACTAATGTCCAGCCCATAATAGAGCAGTCCTGTCCATAAGGTGACTAATGTCCAGCCCATAATAGAGCAGTCCTGTCCATAAGGTGACTAATGTCCAGCCCATAATAGAGCAGTCCTGTCCATAAGGTGACTAATGTCCAGCCCATAATAGAGCAGTCCTGTCCATAAGGTGACTAATGTCCAGCCCATAATAGAGCAGTCCTGTCCATAAGGTGACTAATGTCCAGCCCATAATAGAGCAGTCCTGTCCATAAGGTGACTAATGTCCAGCCCATAATAGAGCAGTCCTGTCCATAAGGTGACTAATGTCCAGCCCATAATAGAGCAGTCCTGTCCATAAGGTGACTAATGTCCAGCCCATAATAGAGCAGTCCTGTCCATAAGGTGACTAATGTCCAGCCCATAATAGAGCTGTCCTGTCCATAAGGTGACTAATGTCCAGCCCATAATAGAGCTGTCCTATCCATAAGGTGACTAATGTCCAGCCCATAATAGAGCAGTCCTGTCCATAAGGTGACTTATGTCCAGCCCATAATAGAGCAGTCCTGTCCATAAGGTGACTAATGTCCAGCCCATAATAGAGCAGTCCTGTCCATAAGGTGACTAATGTCCAGCCCATAATAGAGCAGTCCTGTCCATAAGGTGACTAATGTCCAGCCCATAATAGAGCAGTCCTGTCCATAAGGTGACTAATGTCCAGCCCATAATAGAGCAGTCCTGTCCATAAGGTGACTAATGTCCAGCCCATAATAGAGCAGTCCTGTCCATAAGGTGACTAATGTCCAGCCCATAATAGAGCAGTCCTGTCCATAAGGTGACTAATGTCCAGCCCATAATAGAGCAGTCCTGTCCATAAGGTGACTAATGTCCAGCCCATAATAGAGCAGTCCTGTCCATAAGGTGACTAATGTCCAGCCCATAATAGAGCAGTCCTGTCCATAAGGTGACTAATGTCCAGCCCATAATAGAGCAGTCCTGTCCATAAGGTGACTAATGTCCAACCCATAATAAAGCAGTCCAGCCCATAATAGAGCAGTCCTGTCCATAAGGTGACTAATGTCCAGCCCATAATAGAGCTGTCCCTATCCATAAGGTGACTAATGTCCAGCCCATAATAGAGCTGTCCCTATCCATAAGGTGACTAATGTCCAGCCCATAATAGAGCAGTCCTGTCCATAAGGTGACTAATGTCCAGCCCATAATAGAGCAGTCCTGTCCATAAGGTGACTAATGTCCAGCCCATAATAGAGCTGTCCCTATCCATAAGGTGACTAATGTCCAGCCCATAATAGAGCTGTCCCTATCCATAAGGTGACTAATGTCCAGCCCATAATAGAGCTGTCCCTATCCATAAGGTGACTAATGTCCAGCCCATAATAGAGCAGTCCTATCCATAAGGTGACTAATGTCCAGCCCATAATAGAGCAGTCCTGTCCATAAGGTGACTAATGTCCAGCCCATAATAGAGCAGTCCCTATCCATAAGGTGACTAATGTCCAGCCCATAATAGAGCTGTCCCTGTCCATAAGGTGACTAATGTCCAGCCCATAATAGAGCAGTCCTATCCATAAGTTGACTAATGTCCAGCCCATAATAGAGCAGTCCTGTCCATAAGGTGACTAATGTCCAGCCCATAATAGAGCAGTCCTGTCCATAAGGTGACTAATGTCCAGCCCATAATAGAGCAGTCCTGTCCATAAGGTGACTAATGTCCAGCCCATAATAGAGCAGTCATGTCCAAAGGTGACTAATGTCCAGCCCATAATAGAGCAGTCCTGTCCATAAGGTGACTAATGTCCAGCCCATAATAGAGCAGTCCTGTCCATAAGGTGACTAATGTCCAGCCCATAATAGAGCAGTCCTGTCCATAAGGTGACTAATGTCCAGCCCATAATAGAGCAGTCCTGTCCATAAGGTGACTAATGTCCAGCCCATAATAGAGCAGTCCAGCCCATAATAGAGCAGTCCTGTCCATAAGGTGACTAATGTCCAGCCCATAATAGAGCAGTCCTGTCCATAAGGTGACTAATGTCCAGCCCATAATAGAGCAGTCCTGTCCATAAGGTGACTAATGTCCAGCCCATAATAGAGCAGTCCTGTCCATAAGGTGACTGATGTCCAGCCCATAATAGAGCAGTCCTGTCCATAAGGTGACTAATGTCCAGCCCATAATAGAGCAGTCCTGTCCATAAGGTGACTAATGTCCAGCCCATAATAGAGCTGTCCCTATCCATAAGGTGACTAATGTCCAGCCCATAATAGAGCTGTCCCTATCCATAAGGTGACTAATGTCCAGCCCATAATAGAGCAGTCCTGTCCATAAGGTGACTTATGTCCAGCCCATAATAGAGCAGTCCTGTCCATAAGGTGACTAATGTCCAGCCCATAATAGAGCAGTCCTGTCATAAGGTGACTAATGTCCAGCCCATAATAGAGCAGTCCTGTCCATAAGGTGACTAATGTCCAGCCCATAATAGAGCAGTCCTGTCCATAAGGTGACTAATGTCCAGCCCATAATAGAGCAGTCCTGTCCATAAGGTGACTAATGTCCAGCCCATAATAGAGCAGTCCTGTCTATAAGGTGACTTATGTCCAGCCCATAATAGAGCAGTCCTGTCCATAAGGTGACTAATGTCCAGCCCATAATAGAGCAGTCCTGTCCATAAGGTGACTAATGTCCAGCCCATAATAGAGCAGTCCTGTCCATAAGGTGACTAATGTCCAGCCCATAATAGAGCAGTCCTGTCCATAAGGTGACTAATGTCCAGCCCATAATAGAGCAGTCCTGTCCATAAGGTGACTAATGTCCAGCCCATAATAGAGCAGTCCTGTCCATAAGGTGACTAATGTCCAGCCCATAATAGAGCAGTCCTGTCCATAAGGTGACTAATGTCCAGCCCATAATAGAGCAGTCCTGTCCATAAGGTGACTAATGTCCAGCCCATAATAGAGCTGTCCTATCCATAAGGTGACTAATGTCCAGCCCATAATAGAGCTGTCCCTATCCATAAGGTGACTAATGTCCAGCCCATAATAGAGCAGTCCCTGTCCATAAGGTGACTAATGTCCAGCCCATAATAGAGCAGTCCTGTCCATAAGGTGACTAATGTCCAGCCCATAATAGAGCAGTCCTGTCCATAAGGTGACTAATGTCCAGCCCATAATAGAGCAGTCCTGTCCATAAGGTGACTAATGTCCAGCCCATAATAGAGCAGTCCTGTCCATAAGGTGACTAATGTCCAGCCCATAATAGAGCAGTCCTGTCCATAAGGTGACTAATGTCCAGCCCATAATAGAGCAGTCCTGTCCATAAGGTGACTAATGTCCAGCCCATAATAGAGCAGTCCAGCCCATAATAGATCTCATAAGGTGACTAATGTCCAGCCCATAATAGAGCAGTCCTGTCCATAAGGTGACTAATGTCCAGCCCATAATAGAGCAGTCCTGTCCATAAGGTGACTAATGTCCAGCCCATAATAGAGCAGTCCTGTCCATAAGGTGACTTATGTCCAGCCCATAATAGAGCAGTCCTGTCCATAAGGTGACTAATGTCCAGCCCATAATAGAGCAGTCCTGTCCATAAGGTGACTAATGTCCAGCCCATAATAGAGCTGTCCCTATCCATAAGGTGACTAATGTCCAGCCCATAATAGAGCTGTCCTGTCCATAAGGTGACTAATGTCCAGCCCATAATAGAGCAGTCCTGTCCATAAGGTGACTAATGTCCAGCCCATAATAGAGCAGTCCTGTCCATAAGGTGACTAATGTCCAGCCCATAATAGAGCAGTCCTGTCCATAAGGTGACTAATGTCCAGCCCATAATAGAGCAGTCCTGTCCATAAGGTGACTAATGTCCAGCCCATAATAGAGCAGTCCTGTCCATAAGGTGACTAATGTCCAGCCCATAATAGAGCAGTCCTGTCCATAAGGTGACTAATGTCCAGCCCATAATAGAGCAGTCCTATCCATAAGGTGACTAATGTCCAGCCCATAATAGAGCAGTCCTATCCATAAGGTGACTAATGTCCAGCCCATAATAGAGCAGTCCTGTCCATAAGCTGACTAATGTCCAGCCCATAATAGAGCAGTCCTGTCCATAAGGTGACTAATGTCCAGCCCATAATAGAGCAGTCCTATCCATAAGGTGACTAATGTCCAGCCCATAATAGAGCAGTCCTGTCCATAAGGTGACTAATGTCCAGCCCATAATAGAGCAGTCCTGTCCATAAGGTGACTAATGTCCAGCCCATAATAGAGCAGTCCTGTCCATAAGGTGACTAATGTCCAGCCCATAATAGAGCAGTCCTGTCCATAAGGTGACTAATGTCCAGCCCATAATAGAGCAGTCCTGTCCATAAGGTGACTAATGTCCAGCCCATAATAGAGCAGTCCTGTCCATAAGGTGACTAATGTCCAGCCCATAATAGAGCTGCCCTATCCATAAGGTGACTAATGTCCAGCCCATAATAGAGCTGTCCTATCCATAAGGTGACTAATGTCCAGCCCATAATAGAGCAGTCCTGATCCATAAGGTGACTAATGTCCAGCCCATAATAGAGCAGTCCTGTCCATAAGGTGACTAATGTCCAGCCCATAATAGAGCAGTCCTGTCCATAAGGTGACTAATGTCCAGCCCATAATAGAGCAGTCCTGTCCATAAGGTGACTAATGTCCAGCCCATAATAGAGCAGTCCTGTCCATAAGCTGACTAATGTCCAGCCCATAATAGAGCAGTCCTGTCCATAAGGTGACTAATGTCCAGCCCATAATAGAGCTGTCCCTATCCATAAGGTGACTAATGTCCAGCCCATAATAGAGCAGTCCTATCCATAAGGTGACTAATGTCCAGCCCATAATAGAGCAGTCCTGTCCATAAGGTGACTAATGTCCAGCCCATAATAGAGCAGTCCTGTCCATAAGGTGACTAATGTCCAGCCCATAATAGAGCTGTCCTGTCCATAAGGTGACTAATGTCCAGCCCATAATAGAGCAGTCCTATCCATAAGGTGACTAATGTCCAGCCCATAATAGAGCTGTCCCTATCCATAAGGTGACTAATGTCCAGCCCATAATAGAGCAGTCCTATCCATAAGGTGACTAATGTCCAGCCCATAATAGAGCAGTCCTGTCCATAAGGTGACTAATGTCCAGCCCATAATAGAGCTGTCCCTATCCATAAGGTGACTAATGTCCAGCCCATAATAGAGCTGTCCTGTCCATAAGGTGACTAATGTCCAGCCCATAATAGAGCAGTCCTATCCATAAGGTGACTAATGTCCAGCCCATAATAGAGCAGTCCTGTCCATAAGGTGACTAATGTCCAGCCCATAATAGAGCAGTCCTGTCCATAAGGTGACTAATGTCCAGCCCATAATAGAGCAGTCCTGTCCATAAGGTGACTAATGTCCAGCCCATAATAGAGCAGTCCTGTCCATAAGGTGACTAATGTCCAGCCCATAATAGAGCAGTCCTGTCCATAAGGTGACTAATGTCCAGCCCATAATAGAGCAGTCCTGTCCATAAGGTGACTAATGTCCAGCCCATAATAGAGCAGTCCTGTCCATAAGGTGACTAATGTCCAGCCCATAATAGAGCAGTCCTGTCCATAAGGTGACTAATGTCCAGCCCATAATAGAGCAGTCCAGCCCATAATAGAGCAGTCCTGTCCATAAGGTGACTAATGTCCAGCCCATAATAGAGCAGTCCTGTCCATAAGGTGACTAATGTCCAGCCCATAATAGAGCAGTCCTGTCCATAAGGTGACTAATGTCCAGCCCATAATAGAGCAGTCCTGTCCATAAGGTGACTGATGTCCAGCCCATAATAGAGCAGTCCTGTCCATAAGGTGACTAATGTCCAGCCCATAATAGAGCAGTCCTGTCCATAAGGTGACTAATGTCCAGCCCATAATAGAGCTGTCCCTATCCATAAGGTGACTAATGTCCAGCCCATAATAGAGCTGTCCCTATCCATAAGGTGACTAATGTCCAGCCCATAATAGAGCAGTCCTGTCCATAAGGTGACTTATGTCCAGCCCATAATAGAGCAGTCCTGTCCATAAGGTGACTAATGTCCAGCCCATAATAGAGCAGTCCTGTTCATTAGGTGACTAATGTCCAGCCCATAATAGAGCAGTCCTGTCCATAAGGTGACTAATGTCCAGCCCATAATAGAGCAGTCCTGTCCATAAGGTGACTAATGTCCAGCCCATAATAGAGCAGTCCTGTCCATAAGGTGACTAATGTCCAACCCATAATAGAGCATTCCTGTCTATAAGGTGACTTATGTCCAGCCCATAATAGAGCAGTCCTGTCCATAAGGTGACTAATGTCCAGCCCATAATAGAGCAGTCCTGTCCATAAGGTGACTAATGTCCAGCCCATAATAGAGCAGTCCTGTCCATAAGGTGACTTATGTCCAGCCCATAATAGAGCAGTCCTGTCCATAAGGTGACTAATGTCCAGCCCATAATAGAGCAGTCCTGTCCATAAGGTGACTAATGTCCAGCCCATAATAGAGCAGTCCTGTTCATAAGGTGACTAATGTCCAGCCCATAATAGAGCAGTCCTGTCCATAAGGTGACTAATGTCCAGCCCATAATAGAGCAGTCCTGTCCATAAGGTGACTAATGTCCAGCCCATAATAGAGCTGTCCCTATCCATAAGGTGACTAATGTCCAGCCCATAATAGAGCTGTCCCTATCTATAAGGTGACTTATGTCCAGCCCATAATAGAGCAGTCCTGTCCATAAGGTGACTAATGTCCAGCCCATAATAGAGCAGTCCTGTCCATAAGGTGACTAATGTCCAGCCCATAATAGAGCTGTCCCTATCCATAAGGTGACTAATGTCCAGCCCATAATAGAGCTGTCCCTATCCATAAGGTGACTAATGTCCAGCCCATAATAGAGCAGTCCTGTCCATAAGGTGACTAATGTCCAGCCCATAATAGAGCAGTCCTGTCCATAAGGTGACTAATGTCCAGCCCATAATAGAGCAGTCCTGTCCATAAGGTGACTAATGTCCAGCCCATAATAGAGCAGTCCTATCCATAAGTTGACTAATGTCCAGCCCATAATAGAGCAGTCCTATCCATAAGGTGACTAATGTCCAGCCCATAATAGAGCAGTCCTGTCCATAAGCTGACTAATGTCCAGCCCATAATAGAGCAGTCATGTCCATAAGGTGACTAATGTCCAGCCCATAATAGAGCAGTCCTATCCATAAGGTGACTAATGTCCAGCCCATAATAGAGCAGTCCTGTCCATAAGGTGACTAATGTCCAGCCCATAATAGAGCTGTCCCTGTCCATAAGGTGACTAATGTCCTAGCCCATAATAGAGCAGTCCTGTCCATAAGGTGACTAATGTCCAGCCCATAATAGAGCAGTCCTGTCCATAAGGTGACTAATGTCCAGCCCATAATAGAGCAGTCATGTCTATAAGGTGACTAATGTCCAGCCCATAATAGAGCAGTCCTGTCCATAAGGTGACTAATGTCCAGCCCATAATAGAGCAGTCCTGTCCATAAGGTGACTAATGTCCAGCCCATAATAGAGCAGTCCTGTCCATAAGGTGACTAATGTCCATCCCATAATAGAGCAGTCCTGTCCATAAGGTGACTAATGTCCAGCCCATAATAGAGCAGTCCAGCCCATAATAGAGCAGTCCTGTCCATAAGGTGACTAATGTCCAGCCCATAATAGAGCAGTCCTGTCCATAAGGTGACTAATGTCCAGCCCATAATAGAGCAGTCCTGTCCATAAGGTGACTAATGTCCAGCCCATAATAGAGCAGTCCTGTCCATAAGGTGACTGATGTCCAGCCCATAATAGAGCAGTCCTGTCCATAAGGTGACTAATGTCCAGCCCATAATAGAGCAGTCCTGTCCATAAGGTGACTAATGTCCAGCCCATAATAGAGCTGTCCCTATCCATAAGGTGACTAATGTCCAGCCCATAATAGAGCTGTCCCTATCCATAAGGTGACTAATGTCCAGCCCATAATAGAGCAGTCCTGTCCATAAGGTGACTTATGTCCAGCCCATAATAGAGCAGTCCTGTCCATAAGGTGACTAATGTCCAGCCCATAATAGAGCAGTCCTGTCCATAAGGTGACTAATGTCCAGCCCATAATATAGCAGTCCTGTCCATAAGGTGACTAATGTCCAGCCCATAATAGAGCAGTCCTGTCCATAAGGTGACTAATGTCCTAGCCCATAATAGAGCAGTCCTGTCCATAAGGTGACTAATGTCCAGCCCATAATAGAGCTGTCCCTATCCATAAGGTGACTAATGTCCAGCCCATAATAGAGCTGTCCCTGTCCATAAGGTGACTAATGTCCAGCCCATAATAGAGCAGTCCTATCCATAAGGTGACTAATGTCCAGCCCATAATAGAGCAGTCCTGTCCATAAGGTGACTAATGTCCAGCCCATAATAGAGCAGTCCTGTCCATAAGGTGACTAATGTCCAGCCCATAATAGAGCAGTCCTGTCCATAAGGTGACTAATGTCCAGCCCATAATAGAGCAGTCATGTCCATAAGGTGACTAATGTCCAGCCCATAATAGAGCAGTCCTGTCCATAAGGTGACTAATGTCCAGCCCATAATAGAGCAGTCCTGTCCATAAGGTGACTAATGTCCAGCCCATAATAGAGCAGTCCTGTCCATAAGGTGACTAATGTCCAGCCCATAATAGAGCAGTCCTGTCCATAAGGTGACTAATGTCCAGCCCATAATAGAGCAGTCCTGTCCATAAGGTGACTAATGTCCAGCCCATAATAGAGCAGTCCTGTCCATAAGGTGACTAATGTCCAGCCCATAATAGAGCAGTCCTGTCCATAAGGTGACTAATGTCCAGCCCATAATAGAGCAGTCCTGTCCATAAGGTGACTAATGTCCAGCCCATAATAGAGCAGTCCTGTCCATAAGGTGACTAATGTCCAGCCCATAATAGAGCAGTCCTGTCCATAAGGTGACTAAT
The DNA here is from genome assembly GCF_905171765.1 of Bufo bufo. Taxonomy (NCBI): domain Eukaryota; kingdom Metazoa; phylum Chordata; class Amphibia; order Anura; family Bufonidae; genus Bufo; species Bufo bufo. The sequence continues at coordinate 14,209 of NW_024400904.1, forward strand.
GTCCAGCCCATAATAGAGCAGTCCTGTCCATAAGGTGACTAATGTCCAGCCCATAATAGAGCAGTCCTGTCCATAAGGTGACTAATGTCCAGCCCATAATAGAGCAGTCCTGTCCATAAGGTGACTTATGTCCAGCCCATAATAGAGCAGTCCTGTCCATAAGGTGACTAATGTCCAGCCCATAATAGAGCAGTCCTGTCCATAAGGTGACTAATGTCCAGCCCATAATAGAGCAGTCCTGTCCATAAGGTGACTAATGTCCAGCCCATAATAGAGCAGTCCTGTCCATAAGGTGACTAATGTCCAGCCCATAATAGAGCAGTCCTGTCCATAAGGTGACTAATGTCCAGCCCATAATAGAGCAGTCCTGTCCATAAGGTGACTAATGTCCAGCCCATAATAGAGCAGTCCTGTCCATAAGGTGACTAATGTCCAGCCCATAATAGAGCAGTCCTGTCCATAAGGTGACTAATGTCCAGCCCATAATAGAGCAGTCCTGTCCATAAGGTGACTAATGTCCAGCCCATAATAGAGCAGTCCTGTCCATAAGGTGACTAATGTCCAGCCCATAATAGAGCTGTCCTGTCCATAAGGTGACTAATGTCCAGCCCATAATAGAGCAGTCCTGTCCATAAGGTGACTAATGTCCAGCCCATAATAGAGCAGTCCTGTCCATAAGGTGACTAATGTCCAGCCCATAATAGAGCAGTCCTGTCCATAAGGTGACTAATGTCCAGCCCATAATAGAGCAGTCCTATCCATAAGGTGACTAATGTCCAGCCCATAATAGAGCAGTCCTGTCCATAAGGTGACTAATGTCCAGCCCATAATAGAGCAGTCCTGTCCATAAGCTGACTAATGTCCAGCCCATAATAGAGCAGTCCTGTCCATAAGGTGACTAATGTCCAGCCCATAATAGAGCAGTCCTATCCATAAGGTGACTAATGTCCAGCCCATAATAGAGCAGTCCTGTCCATAAGGTGACTAATGTCCAGCCCATAATAGAGCTGTCCCTGTCCATAAGGTGACTAATGTCCAGCCCATAATAGAGCAGTCCTGTCCATAAGGTGACTAATGTCCAGCCCATAATAGAGCAGTCCTGTCCATAAGGTGACTAATGTCCAGCCCATAATAGAGCAGTCATGTCCATAAGGTGACTAATGTCCAGCCCATAATAGAGCAGTCCTGTCCATAAGGTGACTAATGTCCAGCCCATAATAGAGCAGTCCTGTCCATAAGGTGACTAATGTCCAGCCCATAATAGAGCAGTCCTGTCCATAAGGTGACTAATGTCCAGCCCATAATAGAGCAGTCCTGTCCATAAGGTGACTAATGTCCAGCCCATAATAGAGCAGTCCTGCCCATAATAGAGCAGTCCTGTCCATAAGGTGACTAATGTCCAGCCCATAATAGAGCAGTCCTGTCCATAAGGTGACTAATGTCCAGCCCATAATAGAGCAGTCCTGTCCATAAGGTGACTAATGTCCAGCCCATAATAGAGCAGTCCTGTCCATAAGGTGACTAATGTCCAGCCCATAATAGAGCAGTCCTGTCCATAAGGTGACTAATGTCCAGCCCATAATAGAGCAGTCCTGTCCATAAGGTGACTAATGTCCAGCCCATAATAGAGCAGTCCTGTCCATAAGGTGACTAATGTCCAGCCCATAATAGAGCAGTCCTGTCCATAAGGTGACTAATGTCCAGCCCATAATAGAGCAGTCCTGTCCATAAGGTGACTAATGTCCAGCCCATAATAGAGCAGTCCTGTCCATAAGGTGACTAATGTCCAGCCCATAATAGAGCAGTCCTGTCCATAAGGTGACTAATGTCCAGCCCATAATAGAGCAGTCCTGTCCATAAGGTGACTAATGTCCAGCCCATAATAGAGCAGTCCTGTCCATAAGGTGACTAATGTCCAGCCCATAATAGAGCTGTCCCTGTCCATAAGGTGACTAATGTCCAGCCCATAATAGAGCAGTCCTGTCCATAAGGTGACTAATGTCCAGCCCATAATAGAGCAGTCCTGTCCATAAGGTGACTAATGTCCAGCCCATAATAGAGCAGTCCTGTCCATAAGGTGACTAATGTCCAGCCCATAATAGAGCAGTCCTGTCCATAAGGTGACTAATGTCCAGCCCATAATAGAGCAGTCCTGTCCATAAGGTGACTAATGTCCAGCCCATAATAGAGCAGTCCTGTCCATAAGGTGACTAATGTCCAGCCCATAATAGAGCAGTCCTGTCCATAAGGTGACTAATGTCCAGCCCATAATAGAGCAGTCCTGTCCATAAGGTGACTAATGTCCAGCCCATAATAGAGCAGTCCTGTCCATAAGGTGACTAATGTCCAGCCCATAATAGAGCAGTCCTGTCCATAAGGTGACTAATGTCCAGCCCATAATAGAGCAGTCCTGTCCATAAGGTGACTAATGTCCAGCCCATAATAGAGCAGTCCTGTCCATAAGGTGACTAATGTCCAGCCCATAATAGAGC
>NW_024400905.1:0-16711 GCF_905171765.1 Bufo bufo
TAACAGGGTTCAGTAGGGGAGGTTACAGCCTGAGTAATATGAACAATCCTATTACACATTGCTGCACTGACTGGGGACCCAAATTGCCATTATACAGCTCTGTAATTCCAGCAAACCATTCTTATTAGGGTGCAAGTGCTGTTTGATACAGCCATTAACAGGGTTTATTACAAGGAAATATTTCCATGTCTTATTTGCCCTTGTGCGGTGCAATTATATGTTCTAAAGCATAAATTTGGCTTGTATTAGTGGGAAAAAAGGGCTCATTAGCCGTTGTGTGGTAAAGTGCAAAAATTACAGCCCTTTTTGTCTTGTATTAGTGGCAAAAGAAAAATATATTTGCCATTAAGTAATGAAGTTATATGTTCTAAAGTCTTCTGTGGCGTGTATAAGTTGAAAAAAATAAGAGCCTATTTGCCATTCAACGGTGCAGTTATATGTTCTTAAGCCATTTTTGTTGTGTATTAGTGGCAAAAGTAAAATATATTTGCCGTTCAGCACTGCAGTTATATGTTCTAAAGCCCTTTTGTGGAGTGTATAAGTGGAAAAAAATAAGGGCCTGTTTGCCATTACGTGGTGCAGTTATATGTTCTAAAGCCCTTTTTGGCATGTAATATTGGCAAAATAAAATATATTTGCCGTTCAGCGTTGCAGTTATATGTTCTAAAGCCCTTTTGTGGAGTGTATAAGTGGAAAAAAGTAAAATATACTTGTCGTTCAGCGGTGCAGTTATATGTTTTAAAGCCTTCTGTGACATGTATAAGTGGAAAAAAATAAGGGCCTATTTGCCATTCCGTGGTGCAGTTATATGTTCCGTGTTGCGTGTATTAGTGGCACAGAAAAAGTATTTGCCGTTGTGTGGTGAAGTGAGAAAATTAAACTTTTTTTGGTTGTTTTAATTTCCTTTTTATTTATTTATCTGATCTAACAGTATGTCACAAGTTCAGGGAAAGATTATTCAAGGTGTAGGGAAAGGATAGGGAAGAATCACTCCACAGCATTTATGTTGAACAGGGTTCAGTAGGGGAGGTTACAGCCTGGGTAATAGGAACAATCCTATTACACCTTGCTGCCAGACAGGGGACCCAAATTGCCATTATACAGCTCTGTAATTCCAGCAAACTGTTCTTGTTATTGGGGTGCAAGTTCTGTTTAATACAGCCATTAACAGGGTTTATTACAAGGAAATATTTCTAAGTCTTATTTGCCCTTGTGCGGTGCAGTTATATGTTCTAAAGCATTTTTGGCCTGTATTAGTGGGAAAAAAGGGCTTATTAGTAGAGTTAAGCGGACACCTGGATGTTCGGGTTCGACGGGTTTGGCCGAACTTCACAAAAAAGTTCGAGTTCTGGACCCGAACTTGACCCTGAACCCGAACCCCATTGAAGTCAATGGGGACCCAAAGTTTTGAGCACTAAAATGGCTGTAAAAATGTCATGGAAAGGGCTAGAGGGCTGATAATGCCAGCAAAATGTGGTTAAGAGCATGGCAAGTGCTCTGCAAACAAATGTGGACAGGGAAATAACTTTAAATAACATAACACGTAAAAAAAAAATATTATCTTTATCTAGGAGGACAAGGTCCATATGGAGTAAGAGGTTGAGGAGGCGGTGGATGTGGTGGTGAAGGTAGAAGCGGCGGTGGAGGAGGAGGAGGTAGCCTACACTGCTTTTTGGTTTAAATTTTTTAATTTTTTTAATTAAAACATTGGGAAATATAACTTGTGATAACCCGCTCCAGTCGTGCTAAACACACGTCCAGACAATACACTGGCTGCAGGGCAGGCCAGCACCTCCAAGGCGTAAAGGGCAAGCTCAGGCCATGTGACCAATTTGGAGACCCAGAAGTTGAAGGGGGCAGACCCATCATTCAGTACGTGTAGGTGTGTGCACAAATACTGCTCCAACATGTTGCACGTTCCCGTGATGTCCACGATCCAATTGGATATCTTCTCTATCAACGTTCGATGTTCTTTTATGCGCCTACCATAGTGATCACGGGTGGCGGGGAATCAGGGTTCCAGGCTGGAGAGGGAGCCTGAGAAAGGGATACCACATCCAAGGGAGGTCAATGGATGAAATTAAATGTAATCGAGCAGAAATGTGAGACATAGTATTGAAGCATAAGCTTTAAAAGTTAAGGAGGGGGCGCGCGGCAATTACCCACTCCCGACTCGGGGAGTTAGTGAAGATAAATAACAATACAGGACTCTTAAGATGCCCTGTTATTGGGATGATTAATAAAAAAATTATAGGGAATGTCACTGGGGTATTTTGGATTTGGAAACGTTAGCCAGGAGAGGCCCTGCTGCAGCTTTGTTGACTCTAGATAACTTCTGCCTGATCGCACGTCCCTGTGACGTTCACGATCCATTTGGATATCTTCTCTATCAACTTTCGATGTTCTTTTCTGAGCCTACCATGTTGATTATCAGCGAATCAGGGTGCCACGCCGGAGAGGGAGCGTGAGAAAGGGAGACCTCATCCAAGGGAGGTTATTGGCTGCAATGGGATGAAGCGTAAATGTGGGACAAGTTATTAAAGCAGAAGGATAGAATAAAAGGGCCAATTAAAGACGAATTTTAGAAATTTAAGTCCCTATCACCTATGCAGAGCAGGGATTTTTAATTACCAGAAATGGGTTAATGTCACCCACCAATGGAACAGATTATTTAAAAAAAAAATCGGTCCCTGCCACCTATGCAGAGCAGGGGTTTATTCACGGCAAAAATTGTAAAATGTTATAGAAAAATTTGTGAAATTTATTAAGCTGTCAACTAGGTAAAGCAGGGGTATATCACAAAAATTTGTGAATTTCACCTGAAAATGGAACAGACAAATTAGTGAAGTTTTTTTACATGTCTACTAGGTATAGAAGTGGTCTATCGCACCCAAAAGTTGGTGAATTTCACCCGAAAATTTAACAGACAAATTAGTGAAATGACTTAAAATAAAATAAAAATACATACAAATAAATAAATAAAAACTTCATTTATGAGGTGGAGGTCCATATAGAATAGGACTTTGAGGAGGCGGTGGACGTAGCGGTGGAGGTGGAAGCGGCGGTGGATGAGGACGAGGTAGCCAAGACTGTTTTTTGGTTTTATTTTTATTTATTTTATTTATGGCACATGTGTTGAATCTGATCGTGCAGCGCTTTGTGCATAAGTACCCAGGCTTACAGGACGTCCTCAAGCAGGCCAGGAAGGTGTGTGGCCATTTCAGGGGTTCCTACACGGCTATGGTGCACTTTTCCGATATTCACCGGCGAAACAGCATGCCAGTGAGGCGCTTGATTTGCGACAGCCCGACACGTTGGAATTTAACACTCCAAATGTTCGACCGCCTGCTCCAACAAGAAAAAGCCGTCAACGAGTATTTGTATGACCGGGGTGCTAGGACAGCCTCTGCAGAGCTGGGTATTTTTTTCCCATGTTACTGGACGCTCATGTGCAATGCCTGTAGGCTCATGCTTCCTTTTGAGGAGGTGACAAACCTGGTCAGTCAAATCTAAAGCAACATCATCAACCTCATCCCATATGCGTTTTTTCTGGAGCGTGCCCTGCGAAGAGTGCTGGATCAGGCCGTAGATGGGCATGAAGAGGAAGAGTTGTGGTCACCATCACCACCAAAAGCAGCCTTGTCGTCGATTGCTGGACCTGCGGCAACGCAGAGAGAGGAGTCTGAAGAAGAGGAGTCAGAGGAGGAAGGTGGCTTTGAGGAGGTGGAAGACCAACCACAGCAGGCGTCCCAGGGGGCTTGTTGTCACCTTTCGGGGACCCTTGGTGTTGTACGTGGCTGGGTGGAGGAAGAGACCTTCAATGACGTCAGTGAGGACAAGGAACAGGACATGGCTGGCTTGGTATCCATCCTTGTGCAAATGGGGAGTTTGCTGTTGTGCAAATGGACTGTTTGTGGTTGTTTGCGGTGCGTTAAACGGGGAGTTTGGTCTGTCAGAGTTTAGTCTGTCACTGTGAAGCGGGCGTAACCCTTACACTACCTGATCGATACAACATCATACCTGATCGTATACACACTCTGGATGTTTTAAAGCACGTTATTCCAAACAATTTATGAATGTTAGGTGATTTATGCCCTTTATGGATTAAAACCAGACTCTGCGTCAACTACGCAATTTTCCATGGGAGTTTTGCCATGGATCCCCCTCCGGCATGCCACAGTCCAGGTGTTAGTCCCTTTTCCATCACTATTGTGGCCAGAAAGAGTCCCTGTGGATTTTAAAATTCGCCTGCCTATTGAAGTCTACGGCGGTTTGCCTGTTCGCGAACATTTGCGGAAATTTGCATTCCCCGTTCGCAAACGGAAAATTTTATGTTCACGACATCTCTAATTAGCAATAGTGATGGACTAACATCTGCTGGGATGGTTCGCGTACGTGATCGCGCAAAAGCGATCAAATGTTCGCGAACCTCAGGGTCCCATTCATTTTAATGTCAGGCGAACCTGAAAAACCTCCAGGTCATATTTGCAGCCACAAAATACTTACTAGATGTGCAAACATAGTCCCACAACATGGACACTGACATACCAGAAGTATTGACAGCCTCCATCGCGGCCGAATTCTCGCGCCTGCGCCGTGTGCGTCTGTATTCGGCGCAGGCGCAGTGACTGTCGGACCGCTCCCTGCACCGGCATCTCCACTGCGCCTGCGCTGATGATGTCAGAGTGCTCCCAGGAACAGACAACGCCCGGCCTCAAGCAGTGGAGATGCGCAGGCACAGTGGAGATGCGCAGGCGCAGTGGAGATGCCGGCAGAGGGAGTGGTCTGACAGTCACTGCGCCTGCACCGAATACAGACGCACACGGCGCGAGAATTCGGCATGATTAGGTACAGTATGGTTAGGTACAGCAGACACTAGCAGATCGCTAGTGTCAGACAGCTAATTAGGTCAAAATGTGGTGGTAGAAACCCTTTAAAGTAGTGTATTTGATTACATTTCACCTGCATTTCTGAACAATCGCTTTATATGCATAGAGAGTGTCATAAAAAAAAATAAAAAAAATCGCCAGTGCGACCTTCTGCGATATCTAATTTGTCTTAAGTGCACAAAACTTCACATTTTATAAGGTCTCACTAGATATTAGTGATTGTTGCACTAAATATTCCTGTGACATCACACCCACTATGTTAGTAGCATATTTGTATGGAAAGCATAGAAATATATTTCACATGCACATTGCACATTCATTGTCATGCCGCACACTATATACCCTACACACACACACACTATATACCACACACACACACACACACACTATATACCGCACACACACACACACACACACATTATATACCTCACACACACACACAGACACACTATATACCGCACACACACACAGTTTATAGATTATAGTTTGTATCCTGTTGGTCAGGACTCAGGAGAAGCTTTCTTTGTCAGACCGCCAGTATTTGCTGGTTCATTTAGAGTTACCCAGGGTGCATCACGGGGAGGCGAACCAGCTGTACACCCCATACCATACCGTAACTTCACTAGACAGATACATCTCTGCTTAGCTGGACAATATAATATACAGTCATAATACAATCCCATCTTCTAACCGTAATAGTAAGGCTGCATGCACACAGGCATTTTTTTTTTCACAACTACAGACCGTAAAAACCCAGGCTGCTGTCCTGCAGAGTGGACGAGCACACGGCGTCATTGGTTGTTAACTCGCTATGACGCCGTGCGCTTCTAGCCGCCATGGCTGTACAGTAATACACTTGTATAGATCATACAAGTGTATCACAGTACAGTGGTGTGGCCGGAAGCGCCATTGCTGAGTACAAAGTTGATGCATTGCAGAGTGGACGCCGTGCACTCGTCCACTCTGCAGGCTGGGTTTGTATGGTCCGTAGTTGTGCAGGCGGCCTAAATCTAATATTTCCACTTCAAAGCATTAAATACTTTTTGAAGTTTACTTGAGTAAATTATTTTCAATTCTATTATTGTTAAAAATTTGAATTATATGCTTGCATTTTTATCTTGCAGCGGATGTTGGGGCGGGGATACGACCGCACCCGGTCCCATGCCGAGAAGCAGCGGATTGTGCGGGTAACTGGCATTTGAGATCTGGCGCAAAACGGGTCTCAAACAGAGACGTCTGGCCATCATTAAAAAATGGTCAGACTTGAAGCACAGACACCCCCGGTTTATAAAAAGAATCCAGGACAAATGCCCAGGTAGATGTGTAAATAACTTTTGTATGTTTTGCCAACACTTTGTAATGTATACAGTGCTAAGCAAAAGTATTCACCCCCTTGACTTCGTTCTTTTTTTTTTATGTCTAACATCCTGGAATTAACATGGATTGTTTGAGGATTTGCATCATTTAATTTGTAGAACATGCCCACAACTTAGACCTTTTTTAAAAATTGGTTAATTGTAAAGAATACAACTAATAGGACAAAATAACAGAAAAGGTTAATGTGCATAACTATTTACCCCCTAAAGTCAATACTTTGTAGAGCCATGTTTTGCGGCAATCACAGCTCCAAGTCGCTTTGGATAAGTCTCTATGAGCTTGCCACATCTTACCACAGGGATTTTTGCCCATTCCTCCTTGCAAAACTGATTCAGCTCCTTTCAATTGGATGGTTTGTGCTTGTGAATAGCAATCTTTAAGTCACCACAGATTTTCTATTGGATTGAGATCTGGGCTGTGACTAGGCCATTCCAACACATTTATATGTTTACCCGTAAACCACTCAAGTGTTGCTTTAGACGTGTGTTTGGGGTTATTGTCCTGCTGGAAGGTGAACCTCCGTCCTAGCCTCAAATCATGCACAGAGTGGGACAGGTTTTGCTCAAGAATATCCCTGTCCATGTTTCCCTCAACTCTGACCAGGTGATGTGATGTGTTGGCTTTGTGCCAGACAAGTGACGGACTGAACCATCACTGGGTCTGCAGTAAAAGCCTGAGGGCTAGCCTCCTCCTTTCTACGGGCTATGGACCCAGGACTATGGAGACCCCCACTCTGACCTATTTGGGTTAGAGGGAACTATAAACCATGATATTTTGGTTGAGTTTATAGGCCATATCTTTCCTATTCCCCATTACAGTTGCTTGGTGTGAATCCATAAACGCAATAAGGGTTAACTTTGCTCTGAGACTCTCAATGAATGTGCTAGTTTATTTGTCCCTTTGTTCTATTGTGTTAGTGATGGGATTAAGAAGTAGCCAACTCTGGTGTAGAGAAGTAGATCATCCTATGATACACTCAGGAGATAATCCCATGGGTCTCCTCTCGCCCTATTGTTTCATCAAGACACTGTGGAGGAGATGTCTTTTTGCATGCTGTTCATTTTTGATTGAGTTATCCGGCATAAAGCTGGCAGCCACTGCAATTATATATAGATCCCTCCATATTGGAATTTCTTTATATCTAATGTTGTTAAGATTTCTGAGTTGTTTATCTAAAATCTGAACATTCTGTGATTACAAAAGTTCCTGTAACGGACCGTTTCAGCAGACAAGGGGTTAAAATCCGTTTAGGCGATAAGCCCCTTTCTGAGAGACAGGCACAGCTACTGCAGAACACCAACTCCCGAACCGGATACAAAATAGCACTCCAAACTGGAACCTCACGAATAGCTGCTAGCAGACGAACAGGGATCAACTTACACTTCTGGCAATCGGTCTTCTAACAGCATACAGCGAATCCCCCCAATAACGAGACAAGGCTCCGTGTTGAGGGTCAAGCAGTGGTCTGATATTCATAAACCACACACATAGAACTGCCCACAGGGGTTTGAAATACAACCAATAAGTAATTTACAACACATACAATGTAACTACAGCAACCAATCATTCACGCCCCCAGAGGACCAGAATGAAGACTGTGACATAGGACAAATACAACATATCCCCACAATGCATCATGGTCTCCTCCTCTCTCTCCGGAGACAACCTGAGGAGCAATCCAATTATCTCTGAGGACAAAGGGAGATCGCCAATACACATGTGAGGACAACAGAACAGACATCACCATTTAAACACACAATGGGACAATGGCACAATAGAAACACACCCGCATATTCCTCCCAAGCTGACAAGTTACACTTATTATAAATTGTTACAACTTTGTGAGTTTACATTGGCCATACATATAACTTACATTAATTCAAACAGTATAACGTGGGGACAAACCTATCCAAAATTCACTTGAATAGGTTCAGGGGTTTAAAAGTTAGTATATGGCCCATAATCCAGGGGCAAGAGGCCAGCAGCCAGTCCTCTCCAAAACCCAGTGGCGAGGTTGGTTTCGCCACAGTTCCTATTCCCTCCATTCGGAGAAGGCAATCGGTGGAGGCTGTGGAGGTGGTAGAGGTTGAGGAGGAAGAAGAGGAGGAGGCCGGACCCTCCCAGCCTATTGAGCCACCCCCACCAGATGTGGGAGAAGTGAAGGAGGTGGAAAGTGCTAAACCCTCCAGCACTGCCCCATCTCAGGACTCGGAGGAAGAGGAGGCGATCACCAGCCCCCGCTAGGAGGGTAAATATGTGCACATAGCAATATGATTATGTATCCATAACATGTACATAAACATTAAAAGGGCCAACAATGAGGGGATATCATACACTATAGTAATACAAAAAAAAGAACACTTGACAATAACTCTTTAATCTACATTAAAACCATTAACTTAACAAATAAATAATATTAAACTCTATAGAACTATCACTAACAAACAAAATAAAATTATACTGTACTGAAATATCACAAACTAATAAACTATATCATAAATATCACTAACCTATTGAGATTTAAATCGTCAATGTGTATAAAGACTTTAAATAAAATAAAAAAGTAAAAAATAGACAAACATATTTTGTACCGCCGTGTACATATCGACAGTCTCTATAAAAATATCCTATGATCTAACCCCTCAGGTGAACACTGTAAAAAAAAAAAAATTGAAAAAAATAAAAAAAAATTGTCACCTAACATCACTAAAAGTGCAACACCAAGCTATCAAAAAAGGCATATGCCCCAAAAATAGTAACAATTGGTCATTTCATTCGGCCAAAAATGAGACCCTACCATTAGACAATCACCAAATAAAAATAATATGGCTCTCAAACTATGGAGACACTAAAACATGAATTATTTTTGGTTCAACAATGCTTTTATTGTGTAAAACAGAAATAACTAAAAAATAAGGAAACATATTAGGTCTTGCAGCATCTGTAACAACCAGCTGTATAAAAATATCTTACCAAGTAACCCCTTAGGTGGACACCTTTCAAAACTAAAAATTTCAACTCTCCAAAAAGGCATTTTTTGGACAACTTTTATCACAAAAAGGTGTAATAGCAAGCGATCATAAAGTCATAAGCACCACAAAATAAAGTTTAAAGGTTTAATAAGAATTGCAAATAATGTTCATATATATTTTTTTCAAACAGTAATGAAGACATTGAAGGACAAATTGGCAAAAATGCAGAAGGAGCACTGCCAGGATATGCGGGCCATTCAGGAGAGGATGAAGGCCATGGAGGAGAGGCAATGCCAGGCCATGAAGGGGATGCAGGAGATGCTTCTGCTATTGGAAAAGTTGTCTTAAAATATATATATTTTTTCTAATAAGTTATATAAATCGTTTATACAGTTATAACGTGTATTTTGGTTTTTGTAATATTGCTCTGTTTTAGTGTAATATCTTGGCCTAAATCAGCCAGAACTGACAGCAGCCGGTAAATACATGTCAAATACATATAGGGTCCAATCTCTGTAAAATGGGTCTGCATCCGTTCCACAATTTAGCGGAACGGTTACAGACCCATTGATTTTCAATTCCAGTCAGAAAAATTAGGCATTTACAGGATAAATAAGTAAGTGTCGGCCAGTACAGGCCCCAAAATCTAGCCAACAGGCGTTCACCTGACAGCAAAGAACTTTGTATTCTGTGGCTGGAGGTACATTAGGCATTCACAGGATAAATAATGTTGATCACGAATATTTGAATTTCGAATTTTTATCGCGAATATAGGTACTTCGAAAATTTGCGAATATTTCGAATATAGTTATATATATTCGTAATTTCGAATATTAAAATGTATTATTTCAATTTATTTTTATTTTTTATCAGTACACATGATCCCTCACTGCTTCTAGCTTGTGGGCCAATAAGAAGGCTGCAATATACTTGACTTTAAGAGTAGTAGTGTTAGCGAATTTTGCTCTATATTCTTTTTTTTTTTTATATATATTTGCTATATTGCTATATATTCTTGTTTTAGAATATTACGGATATTTGAAAAAACTAAGTTATAGCAATATAGAGAATATTCGAAAAAATCGAATATAGAGCAATTTAGCTAATATAGTGCTATAATCTTCGTCTAATAGTTGTAAGTTGAAAAATTTGCACTAAAAAATTAGAATGCAAAAATTTGAATTCTGAAAATTCGCATATTACACAATCATTACCTTTCCGATTTTTCGAGTTAAAAAAAAAATTGTGAATTTTTGAATTTTTGAATATTCGACGAATATTCTACAAAATATTCGCGAAATATCGCGAATTCGAATATGACCCCTGCCGCTCATCACTAATAAATAAGTAATTGTCGGCCACTACAGGCCCCAAAAATTAGCCAACAGGCGTTCACCTGACAGCAAAGAACTTTGTATTCTGTGGCTGGAGGTACATTTGTCATTCACAGGATAAAGAAGTAAGTGTCGGCCAGTACAGGCCCCAAAAATTAGGCATTCAACGGACATAAAAGGCCTTTTATGCCGCTGTATTTACCTAAGACAGGGACCATTAATTGTTATGGGTGGTGGCGGATATTTGAATCAAACATGGTCTATTGGTCACATGTGTTGAATTCCTCCGAGATCCATGCCTCATTAATTTTTAGAAATGTGAGGTAGTCACTGTCGTTAGCTAGGCGAGTGCCCTTATCGGTCAGGATCCCCCCTGCTGTGCTGAACGTCCTTTCGGACAGGACACTGGACGAGGGGAAAGCCAACAGTTCCATGACAAATTGTGCCAGCTCTAGCCAGAGGTCAAGCCTGCCCACCCAGTAGTCCAGGGGTTCATCACTTCTCAGAGTGTCCACATCGGCCGTTAACCCGATGCAGTCAGACACCTGTCGGTCTAGGCGTTCCCTGATGCTGGATCCGGAGGACAGATGTCGATGGGTCGGCTGAAAGAATGATCTCATATCAGTGACCAACACATCTTCAAACCGCCCTCTTCTTGCAGGCGCTGTTGGATTGGTACCCGCAACTGTTTCTCTGTGAGTGTATATTCCTCTGCCAGTGCCCGCAAAAGCAGAATGCAGCATTTCTCTGGAGGTGCTGCATTCTGACAGCCCTCTGTGATAGTGGTAACATTTCCGCCATTTTTTGTTTGTACCGGGGGTCTAAGTACGTTGCCACCCAGTACTGGTCATTGCCCTTTATGCTTTTTATACGGGGGGCCCTCTTAAAACACTGGAGCATGAAGGCCCCCATTTGCACTAAACTGGAAGCGGTGTAGTGGCCTGGCTCCTGCTCATCATCCAGGATAATGTCGTCCTCGTTCTCCTCCCCCCCCGTCCACGGACAACACCAGGGATCCCAGAAAGGTGTAAAGCTTGCTCTTCTTGCTCCTCCTCATCTGCCCCGGCACCATCCTCCTCTGACTCCTGTTCAGACTCCTGTTGTTGACTTGTCTCAGATGGAGTCGCTCCCCCTGGGAATTCATCCAGCATTGCGACTTCCTCATCTTCCTGCTCCTGCTCTTTGATGGAATGACACGGTGCAATGCATGCTCCAGAAAGAAGGCATAATGTGCGATGTCACTGTTGGCGCCCTGGCTGCGACTGACCAGTTTGGTGATCTCCTAAAATCGCCGCAGAAGTCTGCATGCGTCTCGCATGAGCAGCCACTGGCGCGGTGAAAAAAAAACAAGTTCCCCAGAACCTGTCCTGCCGCAGAGTTCGTACAAGTAGTCGTTAACTGCACGTTTCTGCTGGAGCAGCCTATCAAGCATATACAAGGTTGAGTTCCATCGCGTCGGGCAGTCACAAATAAGACGTCTGACGATCAGGTTGTGTCGCCGCTGAATGTCAGCAAGGCGAGCCATGGCCATGTAAGATCTTCTGAAATAGCCAGAGATTTTCCTGGCCTACCACAAGACATCCTGGACCCCAGGGTATTTGACAACGAATTGCTGCACGACCAAGTTCAGGACGTGTGCCATGCACGGCACATGTGTCATTTTGCCCTGTTTCAGCACGCTCAGCAGATTGGCACCGTTGTCGCACACCACTTTACCAACTGTCAAATTGAGCGGGGTTAGCCACTGATCTGCCTGTGAACGCAAAGCGGAAAGGAGTGCAGGACTGGTGTGGCTCTTGGCTTCCAGGCACAACAGACACAGCACAGCATAGCAACGTCTCACCTGGCATGTCGAATAGGTTCTGGGGATCTTGGGGGGCGCAGCAGAAGACACGGTAGCAGCAGAAAAGGTGGAGTCAGCTGAGGAGGAGAGGGAGGATGCAGTAGGAGGAGAAGAGGAGGCAGGCCTGCATGCAATCCGTGGCGGTAACATCAAATCTACATGGTGCCACGGGTTGCATGCTTGACGGCCATAAGAAGGTTCACCCAGTGGGCAATAAAAGTTATTTACCTTCCCTGCCCGTGTTTGCTAGACCATGTGTCTGTGGTCAGATGTATCTTGGCACCGACACTGTTTGCCAGAGATACATTCACTTGAACGTGGCCATATAGCTCTGGGATGCCCTTCTGGGATAAGTATTTCCTTCCTGGGACCTTCCATTGCGATGTTCCAATGGCCACAAATTTTCTAAAGGCCTCCAAGTCCATAAGTTTATATGGCAGTAGTTGGCGGGCTATCAGTTCCGACAAGTCAGCGGTCAACCGTTGGGCAAGAGGGTTAGCCGGCGTCATCATTTTTTTACGCTCAAACATTTGGGCCACGGAAGCCTGCCTTTTGCCAGATAAACGTGAGGACGGCATGATGGAAAGTGGAGTGGAGGACAATTAGGAGGAGAGAGGAGAAGAGGCTGGACGGTGAGCGCCTGTGCAATGAGCAGGACACTGGTACGGTGGCCAATTATGCAGTGGGTCAGGATATGTGTATAAAAGTCTATGGTTTGTTTGTGACACCAATTGCAGCTTGCGCAGGGTACTGTGCAGGGCCCTTTAAGATGTTATAACTCACGTATCAGGTGAGGAATGCCAGAGTGGGGATAGTGTCTCTGTGTAATGTCAACGGTGTCTCCTACCTTGGTACGGCTGGACTCCTGGATCCTGGCTCACTTGCAATAAAATGAGTGTTGCTAGTAGGAGTAATTGAGGAATGAATGAGATCCAGACCTAAAGTGCAGTTCAACTTGGCTTTACTGAATGGCAGCATGAATCCACACGAGTTACAGCAATAGTCTTACGTCCCAGCAGGTATTGGCAATATGTGGCAGAGATCAATATCTCTTCTGCTTCTTATCATATGCCTGGAGAAACTGGTAGGTATCTATCTTCTGCTCTGTCTATCTTCTGCTTGATATGGGCCTGACTAGCTTAGGAGGAATTTGGCTTCTCCTGGTCTCTGGATCTGTACTCACAGCTATGCTCACAGGGAATGGCTCTTCCTGGAGGCTGGAGGTGGCTGCTTGCTTGTCAACCAGCTGAGGCTGATGGCTCAGTCTGGGAATGGAGATCTTTGGCCTCAGCCAAGGCTGGCTCCAGGGTTGTGATCCCTGTAACTGGGAGCTCCTACTAACACAGCCTTCCCCTAGTAGGGGTGGCTGGAACACTAACTATAACTTCCTTCTCCTTCCCATGAGGCAGGATGTGGGAACATTCCACACCTCCTCAAAGAGGGGGGAGCTAGACTGGAATGAACTATTCCAGTCTAGATATACTAAACTGTCTAAGGCCTGCTGAACACATTGCTGCCACCTGCTGGTGTACATGGAAATTACAGCAAATTATATATAACAGACTTGGATGATGCACATTATTGATAAAGTGATGTAAACTTATACCAGATGACAATATACACACACTTAACAGGATGTAGCGGGGAGAAAGAGTTTAGTAACATACTCCGGGATGTTACACCTGGAGTGTGGCTTTGTGGGTTCTGACGGCATTGCTTCCACTGGGCTCGGTGATGAAAGGCCAGGTGCCTTCTGAAGTCATCCCTAGGTGAGTGTTGGGCTTACCGCGACTTAAGCTTGACTGCAAAGGGTGCAGATGGCAACACTATTGTAAGCAGCGGACATGTTAAAAAAAGCCCACACTGCGGAGCCATGTGCCGGCATCCTGGGAGCGCCAGATGTGACCGTACATGGTTGATGGCTCGATCCTGATACATTAGCAGTCTGTTTTTTTCCTCCTGTGCAATGTAAGTTCTGCCTGCTTCTCCTCCATATCTGCTGGTCCATCTCTCCCTCTGAACTCTCCTCCTCTTCCTCTCTTGTGGGCACCCATGTGATGTCCATAGACAAGTCATCATCAACGTCACCTTCCCCACCACTAATATTAGAGATCTCAGAGGAGGCAGCAACAGCGGGGACCAACCTTTTTGGGCTGATCTGGGTACTGTCAGACTGCTGAGTGGTGGCCATTGCTACCTCCTCTTTCTGATCCGATGCCAAGAATGGCTGCGCATCGGAAATGTCTTGTAATGGATCGGAAAATAATTCCTGTGACTCAGGCGGAGGGTATATGGTGGTGGTGTTGGTGATGGTGTCTTTGGGGGTGCACACAGCAGAGAGTGAAGAGGGTGCAGATAGAGAGGATTAGGAGGGTGCAGAAGCGGAAGGCTGAGTGAGCCACTCAACCAAGTTTGGTGCGTCCTTTGACGTAATCGAATGCACCTTCTGCAACTTCGCACTTTGGCTTGGGCCTGGTGCTCCTGCCCTACCTCTACCACCCCTGCGGAAGGGCCTGCCTCTTCCTCTGCCTTTAATTTTTTTAATGACCCTGTGACAAAAATCTCTAGAGAAGCGCAGTGTATGTGGAAGAAGGTATATAACACCCCGCTTCAATCTGTCATTTTGGGGGGCCACTGGTATATCACACCAGTTATATACTTTTTTTCAAGTACTGTTTGTCACTGTGTGTAGCAGAGGGAACGCAGCAAAACAGAAAAAAAAATTCTGCAGTAGCCAAATACACTATTATGAAAATATATTGTTATATAACACCCCGCTTCAATCAGTCGTTTTGGGGAGCCACTGGTATATCACATCAGTTATAATGCCATTTTTCCAGTACCGTTTTTCACTGTGTGTAGCAGAGGGAATGCAGAAAAACAGGCAAAAATTCTGCCGTACCCAAATACACTATTATGAAAGTATATTGTTTTATAACACCCCGCTTCAATCTGTCGTTTTGGGGGGCGACTGGTATATTACACCAGTTATAATACTTTTATTCCAGTACCGTTTGTCACTGTGTGTAGCAGAAAGAACGCAGCAAAACAGGCAAAAATTCAGCAGTACCCAAATACACATGACGAGGGTATTGGTTAATTCCCGTTCGCCACCTCTTATTCACTTTAATAGCCCACTTCTAACAACCCCTTTTCCCCCATTACACTTCCCCACCATTGAGCCCCATAACCAATAAAACACGGACCACTGACTGGAAATGTAATGGCCACAGCAGCCGTTTATTAAATAACAAATACAACATAACATACATAATACTGTAAAACCCCCCAATGGGGGGAGGTCCTTGAAGCCCCAAAACATTGAGCTGCCGAACCAGGGTGAGCCATTCTTGCCTCCAGCCGTAACGCCCAGCTCGAAGGCACCACCGAATGACCCCCCCTCGATTCACCACAACCTCTCGGTCCACCTGGGAGTCCAGCCCCAACCGTGGGGCCCCCCCAATTGTCCTCAGCTTCTACCATGACCAACTCCAAGGACCCCCCCCCCCACCGCCACCAACGCCCGGACTTGACCACCTCAACTCCGGGCGTTCCTCCACAACCTCAAGGCCACCTCAATGCCCTCCTGCAGCGCCAAACTCCACATGTCCAAGCCCACAGCATTCAAATGCACACCATCCGACCTCCAATAGGCCCCCACTCCAGCCTCCAACTCCCTGTGCCTAACTACAACGGCCCCATTCCTAGCCATGAAACGCCCTTGCCTTATTCACCGCATCCACAGACCACGCCTCCCTCCACACCTGCCGAGGAACAATGTCCGACCAAACAGTTACCATACCCGGGAACAACGACCATAACCGCAAAAAATCCCATTTAACCTCCTTGATCAGCTCCCGGATCGGTTTTGCCGCTAAATTATTGCCCCCCGCACGAACCACCAACACATCAGGCTCCCTATCCATCCTCACAAACCTGTGAACCTCAGGCAACACCCCCTTCCACACCATACCCCGCCTCCCAATCCACCTTACCACCGCAGACTCTATATCAAAGCCAAGCTGCGGACCGTCCGGCCGAACCGCTGCCCGGACGGCCCCCCAGAAGACATACGAATGCCCCAGAATCCACACCAGAGCGGGCGCCGCACCTGCAATGAAAGAAAACAAAAGAACAATACCACAACCTTACACTGACACACCAACCCAGCACACCCGACTATAATCGATCAAAACGAACATAGGACTTAAACCTTGCCGACTCCCAACGCCCAATCCGCTTAATAACATCCTCGCCCAGGCCTCCGTCTCCGCACCAATCCTAAAGGAGTGGCTA
>NW_024400906.1:0-16747 GCF_905171765.1 Bufo bufo
GTGGTACAGAAGTTCATACGCATATACTTAAGGTTGAGCGACATCGTGCCAAGGGTACGTAGGATTGCCAGTCACTTCCGACGCTCCCCAACCACATGCTGGAGAGGTTGTGGGAGCAGCGACGGGCGGTGAAAGAATACCTGCTGGACCATGGCACATCCGGGCCATGCCACCCACTCCCCTACATCACCAATGCGGTGTGGGGGCAGATACACCAGGTCTGCCACGTGTTGGCCCCATTCAAGCAGGCAACCAAGATGGTCAGCAGGGAGCATATCGGCCTCAATGTCGTGCTCCCCATAGTGTTCCTGCTGGACAGGACACTAGATTGCCTGCTCGAGGCTGGGGAGAGTGCCTTGGTGGAGCAAGAAGGCCCAGGACAAGGAGGAAGAATTTGTTGAGGAGTTTGCTGACGTCCAGAAGTCTGGGCCTGGTCAGGAGGGAGAGCGATGCGGGGGGCACCATTAGTCCGTGGGTGGGGCGGCTCTGACAGGGAGCAGCAGCAGCAGGAGGACCAAGATGTCATGGTCCCAGGCAGCCGAGAAGAGTCACAGTGGGCTGTCCTCTTCCCCAATGCTGCCCACATGCTGCGATGCCTCAGGAGGGACCCCCAGATCAGAAAAATTAAGGAGAGGGATGAGTTTTGGTTGGCCACCCTTTTAGACCCTCGCTGCAAGGGGAAACTGGAGCAGTTCATCCCAGCTAGCCGGAGGGAGGCCCGTATGCAAAACCAGCGGGCATGTCTGCTCCCCTGGCTGGAGCAGGCAAACACTCAGTCTCACGCTCCAGTTCTTCCCGCCTATCTCACCCAGCAGGTGGCTGGCCCAAGCACCTTCAGCCAAGCAGGTGATGATCTTATGGGTGAAATGAGGTTGTTCTACCAGCCTGCGTGATCCAGTAGCAGCAGCAGTCGCCACCAGCGGCTGGCCCGCGTGGTGGCAGACTACATGGGGTTGTCGGTGCTTCCGACAGCATGAGCACCAACGAGCCCATTGAGTACTAGGCTGCCAGGCTGGACACCTGCCATGAGCTTGCTCAGTATGTGCTGGAAGTACTGTCTTTCCCCCCCTCCAGCGTACTGTCTGAGAGGACATTCAGCGTGGCAGGTAGGGTGGTCACCGACAAGCGGAACCGTCTGTCCACTGACTCCATGGACAGACTGACATTTATCAAAATGAACGAGTCCTGGATCGGCAGCGACTTATTAGCCCCCGCCGTCGGTTCCGGGCGCTGAAGGGTCCCTTGTCAATCCCTCTCCTTGGCTCTCCCTTCCAAACTTCGTTGTTTTTTAACGTCTGTATATATTTCTTAATGATTTTAATTATTTATTTATTTATTTCTGGATAAAAAATTTTAAGATATTTATTTATTGATAACTTTATTTATATATTTATGCATTGATGAATTTATTTATGCATTTATTGATTATTTTATTTATGTAATTATTTATTTATGGATTAATTTTTTGATATATTTATTTATTCAATGATAACTTTATTTATATATATCTGTATTGATGAATTTATTTATGTATTTATTGATGAATTTATTTATATATTTATTTATTGATGACTTTATTGATATATTTCTCTATTGTTGAATTTCTTGACATAATTTTTGGGCAACCAATTTTATTTTATTTTTAAATCTTTCAGTTTATCTTTTTTTTATTAATTTATTAAACCTCTTATTCATTTATTCATTAATGTAACTAATTGTTGAAATATTTATATACACTCACCTAAAGAATTATTAGGAACACCATACTAATACAGTGTTGGACCCCCTTTTGCCTTCAGAACTGCCTTAATTCTACGTGGCATTGATTCAACAAGGTGCTGATAGCATTCTTTAGAAATGTTGGCCCATATTGATAGGATAGCATCTTGCACTTTTGCCCACCTCAAGTGGCACTTTTTGTGCTGTGGGCGGAGAAAAGGCTTCCTCTGCATCACTCTCGCATACTGCATCTCCTTGTGTAAAGTGCGCCAAATGGTTGAACGATGCACAGTGACTCCATCTGCAGCAAGATGATGTTGTAGGTCTTTGGTGCTGGTCTGTGGGTTGACTCTGACTGTTCTAACCATTCGTCGCTTCTGTCTATCCGAGATTTTTCTTGGTCTGCCACTTCGAGCCTTAACTTGAACTGAGCCTGTGGTCTTCCATTTCCTCAATATGTTACTAACTGTGGAAACAGACAGCTGAAATCTCTGAGACAGCTTTCTGTATCCTTCCCCTAAACCATGATGGTGAACAATCTTTGTCTTCAGGTCATTTGAGAGTTGTTTTGAGACCGCCATGTTGCTACTCTTCAGAGAAAATTTAAAGAGGAGGGAAACGTACAATTGACCCCCTTAAATACTCTTTCTCATATTTGGATTCACCTGTGTATGTAGGTCAGGGGTCACTGAGCTTACCAAGCCAATTTGAGTTCCAATAATTAGTTCCAAAGGTTTTGGATTCAATAAAATGACAACAGTGCCCAAATGTATGCACCTGCCTAATTTTGTTAAAACAATTATAGCACACTTTCTGTAAATCCAATAAATTTCATTTCACTTCTCAAATATCACTGTGTGTGTCTCCTATATGATATATTTAAAAGACATTTTTTATTGTAACAACCAACGATTTATACAGGAAAATCATGACGATTAACAAGGTTGCCCAAACTTTCGCATCCCACTGTATCTTAAATGTCAAGGGAACTTTACCACATTGGCTTTTTGTGTTTAATAACTCCATTCAATTGATTAATCGTTTCAGCCCTAGTATAGTGTAACCCTTATTACTCTGTGTGATCTCTAGACACTGCCCTCCATACATAAATCATATTGGAAAATAGACCTCTCAGATACCAATTGGCACACAGTGCTAAACACGCTGCCCACACCAGTCTTCTCTTAGTTTCCATATCGGACACATCGAGTCTGGAGAATAACACTGAGGTAACGCAGCCTGCCATGCCGTGTGCTAATTCCTCCAAGCCAGTGGGCAGCAGGACTAATGTGGTTTAGCAGCAGCTCTCTCATACTCCTTTTGTCCGTGAAGAGTCATGGTTACCGACGCTCGCATGACCCATACATAATCAGCGCCACACACATGCCAGGTTCCAGCCATCGGCAGCACCCAGCCGTCAGAGCACAGAAGCCAGTGAGGAACCAGCTTCCCTCAGCCCAGGTGTGGAAGTGTCCCCGGCTCTGCCTCCGGGATCAGTTCCCCTCCCCTCAGTGATGACTCTGCTGCTCCGGCTGCTGGTGCGCAGCCCGGTGTCACTGCCAGTTCTGTGAGAAGGTCTGGCAGACGTTCTTCTCTACCTCTTGTATGAAGTTCTTTGTTTTTGTTTCACTTTCTCATCTCCTTTCCTTCTGCCAGGTGTCAATTATTTAGACTAATCGTCTTCCTTTATATTCCCTCTCATACTGCCTCATTTTGCAGTTTATACTACTTTCTGGATGAAGTGTTCACTGCTGGAGGCTGCTTCTGCTGTTTGCTCAGATAATTCCTTTACTTTATTGTGTTTCCTTGCTGGCTTGATTCTAGGTGACCCTGACTCTGTCCGTATTAAGTGCAGGCAGCCGGTGGTCGTGTCCCCTAACTATTATATAGGGTTTTCAGGTGTCACACAGACTTAGGTATGTGGGCATGCAATCGTCTACCATCGAGACACTTGCATGTGCATAGCAGTTGTAAAAGGGAATATTAATCACCAATATTTATGCAAATATCGATAATTAATATTCATAAATAGGAGGAGCCGTCTGGTGATAACTCCGCCTATTTATGCCTTTATATAATAATAACAATACCTTCGCTATGCTTTACACTGATCGCTACGCTAGCTGCATGCGCCTAACTAACTAACTATCGCCAATAACTACACGTTACACAGATAGTTACAAGTAACACAGTATTTATTACTTACAATACACTACGCACGCAATACACTAACAATACAGCACTAAATATACAATCCTAAACTACACTACACATTCCCATATTCCACCCATAAACTAACTAGACAATTCACACATACAAGTATATAACAACCCACCCCACCTGACTATTCACTGTCCCTACAGGGTACGACAAGGGTTACACGGTGGCACTACAGGAGTGTATGTAGTCCACAGACACTAATACAGTAATAGGGGTGAGATACAGTGGGGGTCATCAGGGGGGTGTAACTGAACCACAAATACAATCAGGGGCACAGGATCAGGGATCAGGGGTACAAACAAGGATACAATAAGGCAAAGGTTTGGGGGATCAGGGTGTCCAGTAACACGGCAAGGGTAAATCAGGGCCCAGGGTACACATCAGGGGCAAGGGTTGATCAGGGCCCAAGGTGCACATCAGGGACACAAACAAGGCAAGGGTTAATGCTTTGCAAGTATAAGGGGATTTAGCAATGCAGGGGGTTAATACCCTACAAGTGTACAGTGAGGCCCAGGGGTTATTCAGGGGAGTAGGGGTTTGGATAACCAGGGGGGGAAATAGGGGTTCACCAGGGGGGGGGAGGTCACTTACAACAATACAAGTCTAATTATACGCTATATATATATATATTTATAGATCAATGGTTATAAATATATATACATATAGACGCACACACCACAATACAGACCTCACTACACTAGACAATTCCCAATTCCACCCCACACTCTAGCTGTACAATACACATACATAGATTCCTTAGCAGCACACACTCAGCTACTACTGGGGTATGCAGGCAGATTACAGGGCAGCTACAGGGCAGCTACAGGGGTATGAGTTGGTGGCAGGGAAGGGGTGAATCAGGGCAGGTGTATTAGGGGTCTGGAGGGAAAGGGGTACTACTCAGCCATTCTCAGGGCCATGTGGCCTCTCTTCTTTCAGGGTGCAGCTCCCATGTGTCTCTCATTGCAGTCCAGGAATCCAAGAGACCGCACCTCTGCTCTGCTTGGGGCTTTATAGCCCAAAACCAGCCCGCCTCCTCCTTCTTCAACAGGAGGGTGATGACATCATCGTGGGGTCGTGTGACGGAATGCTAGAACTGAAACAAAGGACTTCCTGCACAAGCTGTAAGCCCCCAGCTGCTACATAACATCACACACTCCCACGTCACAAACGAACCAGGCTGATAAATATATATATATATACATATATATATATATATATATATATATATATGTACACATATACATACTACCCAACCTGGGGGCACTTAGGTATATACATCCATATAGATGTTTGGGGCACATCTACATGCATGTCCATATACACAATATCATAAATGGGCAGTTATAAGCCCACATTTATATATATATATATATATATATATACCTGGGGGAGAGCCATGGCAGATACACATATAGATGTATGCACTGCATACACACATCCCCATATATATATATATACATATATCTACATGAGAGGGACAGGAAATATATACTAACTATAAGGGGACACATATAAGGGTGGCACAGATCATATAAGGGGGCACAGATCAACCAGGGACCACATATTTCCCACAGGGCCCAGCATGAGCCCCTGGGGATCACCATGGGCAGACGTGCGCAGATGCTGGGCACATCTGCGCACATCGTCCCATGATGCTGTGGTTAATGTATGCACATATATACCATACATGCCCGCACGTGTTTGCAGGCATGCATGGATATATGCATACGTCTCAACCGTTCCTCAACAATCCCCCTGTTGTCGGACTATATAATACGACAATATAATGGGGGAACGGGTTGAGATATATTTGCCCCACTTCAACCCCATCTTTGGTGGAAGTTCAGGAAGAACTGTAGTGCACACTGATCTTTAGGTACTTAGACATCCCTAATCCAGCTTCCTCCAACCTGCCATTCACCGTAACCTACTCCTCCGTCCTCTTCTTGACATCTTTAGGATACCACACACCCACAGTCTCTCGGTTATTCTGCCGATCTTCAGGTATCGTCGCCCCCCCCCCAATTCTGGAGCGGGTTCACCCTTACAGTCTTTAACTGGCCTTTCTTTAACAGTCTCTTGGTGTCGGCCACCCCCACTTTGGAGTGGCCACACCCCCACAGTCTCTCGGTTATTCTGCCGATCTTCAGGTATCGTCGTCCCCCCCAATTCTGGAGCGGGTTCACCCTTACAGTCTTTAACTGGCCTTTCTTTAACAGTCTCTTGGTGTCGGCCACCCCCACTTTGGAGTGACCACACCCCCACAGTCTCTCGGTAGTTCTGCCGATCTTCAGGTATGGCCCGCCTCCAAGGCATCTGGAGCGGGTTCACCCTCACAACCTCAGTCCCAACTTTCTTCTATCCAATGTCTGTTTCCATCTTGATGGGTGCGGTTCTCCCGTGGACAGATTAATAGGTCTTTACAAGGCAGGTCAGACTCTTAAGCGGCGATGTCACAGTACCTAAATTCTACTGCGGAGAACACCTCCGCCACACTACACATCCAGCCCTTCCCTTAAGAACTTCACCGTTCCAGGGTTCAAGGTGGCAAATGAATGATGCCTGTCCCTATCGTGACCTAACCTTATCCCCATTCACACAAAATACAGGTCACATCCCTCCCAACACCACCAAAATCATTATATGTATGTGTACCCATAGAGACTCATGCAACCTGGCATATCTCTACACCTCCAAAGACACAGGTAGGTCGCAGACCCCTGTGTCAATGGGAAACGACTATAGGATGCAAATGTGTACAGCCAAATAATAACTCACCGCAGTGTGTTGGGCGAGTTTCCCTGTGGGTGGGCTGTCACACATTTGCACCTAGAGTGTCCATGGGTACACAATCGACCGACAAACAAAATCAATAAATACAATACAATGTGCTATGGGGTTTCAGGGTAGTACAGGTTATACGTCCCGAACCCTCATAGGAAACAAAGTGTGTCCATCCAATATTTGGCTTCAGGAACAATGTTTGAGTTATGTCCCGAGCCTCCTCCTTTGGTTAGTTTGGTAAAGTTCTGTCTGGTTCTGGTGTATTTGGTCAATAAGTCCCTTGACCCTCCGATATGACTATGACCAGAACCAGAAGAAGTTTCACTCGGTGAAACAAGTGATAGTAGCTCTTCCACCCGAACGTCTCCAAGTCTTCTTCCAGAGTCTGAGATAACGCTCCCGCTGGATTGTGGCACAGTCTTCTATCTCTAGAACACCTCTAGGCAGAGGTCGCTTAGTTGCCAAAATCCAGTGGGATCCTCTGGAGCCTCACAAGAGAGTCAGGGGGAATAGCTGGCCTCTTCTGTGGCATCTCCTGGGTTTTTCTTCCGCTCCATATAAAACCACACCTATGGCAGAAGAAAATACCAGGCGTTCCCGGGGGAATTTCTCCCCTAACAGTGCAATTAAATGTGAAAATTCCCAGCACCAATACCTTTGACCCATGGGTAGAGAAAAGTGTTGGGCTGCCCTTTATCTCACATGACCCCTCGTTATCCCAACACTGGTGTCTGAACACCCTACCTTCAGAGGATAGCGTCCTCTGCTGCACATCCCTCTGCACCAACAGATAAGGATGGCCACCCTACTAGGTTAGGATAACTGGAGTTCTGTGGACAAAGCACCATCTTGTTATTGATGGCACCACATCCCTGTCCACTCATGTGTACCCAGGCTGATTTCCCCCTGTGATCCCATCCTGTGGAGGCCCGCAGAACCAATGGCATAGTCATGCCCTGGCTCCCCAGGACCCCACAACACAAGAACACAGTCCACACTCTGCTGCCAAACACTCTGCGTCCAATCCCTATCAGAGCTGTGCTACCTGCTCAGACTAGAATTAAGTGCGCAGCACAACATTACACCAATGTTGTCTGTCCGCCCCAGTCCCCAGCGCAACACAGCCCTATCGAAAACCTTGAGCACAACAGTGTTACCCGTATCGATCCGAGACCCTGGCTGCCCAGAATAATATCACATCATCCTTTGTGTGCTGCATGGAGAAGGTCCTTATGCCTTCTCCCGACCAGCAGGATTTCCCGTGTGATATTATCTGCTCGCGAACCTATACATTCTCGATCCACAGTATAACACTGTCCCACTCCAAGGGGACACAGAATGAAACAAAGACAGCAGACGCGACTCACAACACTACATAAATCAGCATGGTAGAACACCTCCGTAGACAAGGACTACCACCATCAACATCAAGAAAAACTTACAAACAGATAACAAAAACACACAACATGGACATACACAGGGAACAAACGGTGTAACAAATAGTACAGGGGTGTCAAATGTTGCCTAGCCTAGCTTGGCCACTCTGACCCCTCAGCAGCTGGTGATGCTGCCGAGAGGTAACCCCGTTATGGCCAGGCTGACTAGACCCCACTGCACAATTTGTTACCTGGCTGATACTGTTGGACACATTGCAATTACTTGCACAAGGGCAATTCCTTGCAATGTGTCCTTTGTTCCCACACCTGAAACACGTGACTTGGTTTCCTGTCCTGTGTGTTATGTTCCTATCTGTTTTGCAGTGTCTCGCTATGTGACCTAGGCCACCACATGCAAAACATCTGTAGTTTGCTCTGCATGGCCCAGGTCCATCTACACTGCAGCCGTGCTCCCTTCTCCTGAATTGTTCCATCCTCAGGGACGCACTCTTCACGACAGTTCTTTTTCCCAAAGTCAGGGAAAAATCTCTGTTAGTCTGGACCGGCTTGACCTGATGATTAGACCGGTCACAGACTACTCTCCCCCCTTGTGGCCCTGCACAGGGCAACATTTTGGGAGATTCCGACCCTGGCTTTACGGAAAAAGAAAGGGCCGGCACCAACTTGGTGATAACCTGTTGCATGCCAGACATTAGCTGGGACCTTACAGCAACCTCAGCCTTCAATTTGGCTACCGTCACTTCAGTAGAGGCAGTCCGCTCCTTGAAGGCCTTGACCTCAGTATAAGACTGAGTCAACTTAGCCTCAATTTCCTCCTTCTGCCTCTGCAGCTCTACTAACTGTGACGCTATATTAGCCACCTGCGCATCTCGGTTAACAGTAGACTGCACATTCTCTGCCAGCTGTGCCCACAATGCCGAAACCTGGTCCGAATTACTGGTACAGCACTGGCAGTGAATGGCCGGAGGAATTGTCTCCGTTGACTGAGACACCAGCGCCACTTCCTTTGGCTTACAGATGCTAGCCTCAAACGTATGAACGAGTTTGGCTAGCATCCGAAGCCGTTTGGTGGCCTTGTTCAACACCGTCCGTTTGTTAACACAAAGCTTGTCATAACTACAAGCCTGTGCTAACAAATCGGACCACAGCATTTCTGCTGACTTGTATGTAGTGGGGAGGATGGGGTTAAATGTGCTGTGTCTGCTCAAGTGTTGCAGTGTGGGGAAGTCCATACTCACCGTTTGATGAGCGTCCATCTTCTCCTTGGGGCCGTACCTCTTCGTCCTCGCAGCTGCTTGGAAGAAGTCCATTTTCCCGGATCGCCTCTTCCCGACCAGCCTGACTTGTACACCGCTCCCACGAAGATGGATCTCCTTCAGTGACGTGTCTTCTCCCTTGCAATCACTTGACCGATGCAGTGACATTTTTCTGAGCCTCCATCTTCTGGGTGCTGTACTTTTCCGTCCCTTGCAGCTGCTTGAAAGAAGTCCTTTTCTTCCGGATCGCTTCTTCCCGACCAGCTGGACTTCTATGTACCTCCAACGAAGATGGATCTCTTTCCGTGCCTTCTTCTCTTACCCCAGCGACGGTGACCGTGTAAAGCAAATACAAAAATATTAATACACAGATAGATTATAGATTCTCTGCAAAAGATTTTGTTTTATTTCTGGTACTCTAAGGGAAGTATCACTTCTCCTATACGAATTATCGGGTCCTAGACGCTCAGACACTCCGCTGACCGCGTCTCTCCTGTCCGCTAATTCACAGTACCAGCGACCCTCAGCCTTAAGACCAAAAACAAACGCAAAATCCACGCAGTGGGCCTGGCTCGCCAATGTAAAGGGGAAATATTAATCACCAATATTTATGCAAATATCGATAATTAATATTCATAAATAGGAGGAGCCGTCTGGTGATAACTCCGCCTATTTATGCCTTTATATAATAATAACAATACCTTCGCTATGCTTTACACTGATCGCTACGCTAGCTGCATGCGCCTAACTAACTAACTATCGCCAATAACTACACGTTACACAGATAGTTACAAGTAACACAGTATTTATTACTTACAATACACTACGCACACAATACACTAACAATACAGCACTAAATATACAATCCTAAACTACACTACACATTCCCATATTCCACCCATAAACTAACTAGACAATTCACACATACAAGTATATAACAACCCACCCCACCTGACTATTCACTGTCCCTACAGGGTACGACAAGGGTTACACGGTGGCACTACAGGAGTGTATGTAGTCCACAGACACTAATACAGTAATAGGGGTGAGATACAGTGGGGGTCATCAGGGGGGTGTAACTGAACCACAAATACAATCAGGGGCACAGGATCAGGGATCAGGGGTACAAACAAGGATACAATAAGGCAAGGGTTTGGGGGATCAGGGTGTCCAGTAACACAGCAAGGGTAAATCAGAGCCCAGGGTACACATCAGGGGCAAGGGTTGATCAGGGCCCAAGGTGCACATCAGCGACACAAACAAGGCAAGGGTCAATGCTTTGCAAGTATAAGTGGATTCAGCAATGCAGGGGGTTAATACCCTACAAGTGTACAGTGAGGCCCAGGGGTTATTCAGGGGAGTAGGGGTTTGGATAACCAGGGGGGGAAATAGGGGTTCACCGGGGGGGGGGGGGTCACTTACAACAATACTAGTCTAATTATACGCTATATCTATATATATTTATAGATCAATAGTTATAAATATATATACATATAGACGCACACACCACAATACAGACCTCACTACACTAGACAATTCCCAATTCCACCCCACACTCTAGCTGTACAATACACATACATACATTCCTTAGCAGCACACACTCAGCTACTACTGGGGTATGCAGGCAGATTACAGGGCAGCTACAGGGGTATGAGTTGGTGGCAGGGAAGGGGTGAATCAGGGCAGGTGTATTAGGGGTCTGGAGGGAAAGGGGTACTACTCAGCCATTCTCAGGGCCATGTGGCCTCTCTTCTTTCAGGGTGCAGCTCCCATGTGTCTCTCATTGCAGTCCAGGAATCCAAGAGACCGCACCTCTGCTCTGCTTGGGGCTTTATAGCCCAAAACCAGCCCCCCTCCTCCTTCTTCAACAGGAGGGTGATGACATCATCGTGGGGTCGTGTGACGGAATGCTAGAACTGAAACAAAGGACTTCCTGCACAAGCTGTAAGCCCCCATCTGCTACATAACATCACACACTCCCACGTCATAAACGAACCAGGCTGATCAATATATATATATATATACATGTATATATATATATATATATATATATATATATATATGTATGTACACATATACATACTACCCAACCTGGGGGCACTTAGGTATATACATCCATATAGATGTTTGGGGCACATCTACATGCATGTCCATATACACAATATCATAAATGGGCAGTTATAAGCCCACATATATATATATATATATATACCTGGGGGAGAGCCATGGCAGATACACATATAGATGTATGCACTGCATACACACATCCCCATATATATATACATATATCTACATGAGAGGGACAGGAAATATATAGTAACTATAAGGGGACACATATAAGGGTGGCACAGATCATATAAGGGGGCACAGATCAACCAGGGATCACATATTTCCCACAGGGCCCAGCATAAGCCCCTGGGGATCACCATGGGCAGACGTGCGCAGATGCTGGGCACATCTGCGCACATCGTCCCATGATGCTCTGGTTAATGTATGCACATATATACCATACATGCCCGCACGTGTTTGCAGGCATGCATGGATATATGCATACGTCTCAACCGTTCCTCAACAGCAGTCAAGGAGAGCTCTTAGGGTTTTATAGGGCTCACCTATAAGCTCCTTAGTTTGGGATCAAGCCAGTCGCTCGTTTATTCATAAGTTCCAGCTATCTGCAAACTTCATCCGTGACACCCGGATCATCGATCGCAGGTCATGCTGCAGAATAAGCCTTTATCTGCGAGGCTTGGCTACACACGGGGGGGGAGGGGGGGTATTGTCACACACCCTGCGGCAGACTTCACCAGGAAAGGGGCTGACAGCACCTACACTGTCATCCAGCAGAGCGGAGTTTGTAGTCTGTTTTGAAGGCAACATTCATTGTGTTCTAGAGTTGCATAGAAAAGCTGGTTAACTTACCCCACAAGACGAATACAGCTGTGCTTCATTTTGTGGACTTGACATAGAAAATCTGATCCTTTAGGTTCCAGAAAAATGTACAGTAATCCAGTCTTCTACAATGCAGATGTCTGGAGGGGGAGAACATTTCAGGGCTTCCTGGGAGAGATTGGGTAGATAGATAGATTAGAGGCATGATGGACATGTATATATCTATCTACACCATCTCTCCCTGGAAGCCCTGTATTATTCTCCCCCTCCAGACATCTGCATTGTATAGGACCGGATTACTGTACGTTTTTCATGAACTTAAAGGAATATGAATTTCTGTGTCAAGTCATCACCGAGGGGAGGGGAACTGATCCCGGTGGCATAGCCGGGGACACTTCCACACCCCGGCCGAGGCAAGCTGGTTCCTCACTGGCTTCTGTGCTCTGACGGGCAGAGGACTGCTGGGTGCTGCCGATGGCTGGAACCTGGCGTGTGTGTGGCGCTGATCATGTATGGGTCGTGCAATCCGCAGTAACCATGCCTCTACACAGACAAAAGGAGGATGACAGAACCACTGCTAAACCCCACAAGTCCTGCTGCCCTCTGGCTTAGAGGTATCAGCACGCGGCCCGGCAGGCTGCATTACCGCAGTGTTCTTCTCTAGACTCGATGTGCCCGATAGAAAAACTGAGAGCAGACCGGTGCGGGCAGCGTGTGGAGCTAATGTCGTATTAAGTTATTGTGGGCTGTACAAACTTAATATACAATCAATAAACAATTTTGTCAAAGGAAAATATTGCATTTCGTATGGATGAGAGCACATTCCTGCTGTAGACTACAAACCTGTTGCTGTAAGGTGTCCAAGTTTATTTTTGTTGTTGCCCAGGTCTGGTGGGGGCCCATTCATGGGAACACATTCCTGCTGCAAGGCCGAGCTATGTGTAGGCCGAGCTATGTGTTAGGCTGAGCTATGTGTAGGCCTTAGACTCAACCATTACCATGTACCTGCTGCTGTCTGTCCTGAGTACTGATGGACCAACATCGGTCGGGACGATTCGCAAACGCAATCAAATGTTCGCGAACCACAAGTTCGCGGCGGGCCCCATTCACTTTAATGGCAGGCGAACCTGAAAAACTTTCAGGTCATATTTGCAGCCACCAAATACTTACTATAAGTGCACAAATCGTCCCACAACATGGACAGTGACATACCAGAGGGGGATCAATGGCAAAAATTCACACTCAAAATATGTATTTTAATCAGGGGCCATTTGTATGCGTCTTAAAGGGAAACTGTCAGAGATTTGCCCTGCTGGAGCCTAGAAAAAGTTTATTGTAGACCATGGGAGTACAGGCCCCAAACATTAGGCATTCACCAGACAGAAAACACCAAGTGATTATGTGGCTGGAGGTATATTAGACGGTCATTGGATATCAATTTTACTGCAGGCCAGCGGAGTACAGGCCCCAAACATTAGGCATTCACCGGACAAAAAAAAACAAGTGATTATGTGGCTGGAGGTATATTTGACGGTCATTGGATTTCAATTTTAATGCAGGCCAGTGGAGTACAGCCCCCAAACATTATGCATTCACTGTACATAAAAGATCAAGTGATTATGTAGCTGGAGGTATATTAGACAGTCAATGGATAGCAATTTAACTGCAGGTCAGTTGACTACAGGCCGCAAAAATTATTAATTCACCGGACAGAAAACATCTAGTGATTATGTGGCTGGAGGTATATTAGACGGTCACTGGATATCAATTTTACTGCAGGCCAGTAGACTACAGGCCCCAAAAATTATTCATTCACCGGACAGAAAACATAAAGTTATTATGTAGCTGGAGGTAAATTTGGCGGTCACCATATAACAATTTTACTGTTGGCCAGTTAGATTACAGGTCCCAAAAATTATGCATTCAACGTACATAAAAGATCAAGTGATTATGTGGCTGGAGGTATATTAGATATGTATATGTATCAAATAGTTTTTTTTTACACAATTAAAGCACAGAGAGCTATGGGGACTGGGTATTGTGGATGTGCTAGTGCTAGCAGCCCATATCCTCAGCTCTATACCCAAAATCCCGGTGACAGGTTCCCTTTAAGTGCCTTGCCTCTGATACAGAAGGTCGTGGGTTCGAATCCCAGGCTAAATTAGAATACACAAGCACTGACTCCATATATGGACATACAGCGCGGGACACAGGCTGGAAGAGACCTGCATTGCATCGCTTCCATGGAGGTAAGTATAAAAGTGGATTTTTTATTTATTTTTTAATACCGGACTGTTACATGGGGGAGCGAGAGGCACTTGATTCTGGCACTTGATACTGGCACATGGGGTGTGGGGTTTGGCACTTGATACTGGCACTTGATACTGGCACATGGTGGGGAGATGGCACTATGATACTGGCACATGGGGGGTGGGAAGGAGAGAGGCACTTAATACTGGCACATTGGGGGGGTGGCACTATGATACTGGTACATGGGGAGGAGAGAGGCACTAGATACTGGCACATTGTGGGGGGGAGATGGCACTATGATACTGGCACATTGGGGGGGAGATGGCACTATGTTACTGGCACATGGGGTGGGTGGGAAGGAGAGAGGCACTTGATACTGGCACTTTGGGGGGAAGATGGGGGGAGGAGAGAGGCACTTGATACTGGCACATGATGGGGGGCATCTATGGGAACACTTACTGGCATATTATTGGGGGGCATTATGGGGTCCCTTTTTACTGGCACATTATTGGGGGGCACTATGGGGGCATCTACTGAGGCCACAAAGAATGGGTATTTTATATGGGGGGCTCTGTGTGGTACTAGTATTATCAGGGGGTTTATCTGTTTCTGCAGTATTGTACTGGGGAGCACAGCGGCACAGTATAGTGGTAGGATGATTTGTCCAAAAGATGCGAGGATGGATTTATTTTTTTTGTCAAACTGCAGAGTCGAAAAATGGCTGAAAACTCGAGGTCTGATCTGAAGGTCTGAAAGGAGAAGATGAGGAAAAAGAACATCTACGTCAAAGAGACATCACATCACTGGATGTAAGGCTACTTTCACTCTAGCGTTCGGGGCTCCGCTTGTGAGCTCAGTTTGAAGGGGCTCACAAGCGGCCCCGAACGCATCCGTACTGCCCTAATGCATTCTGAGTGGATGCGGATCCGCTCAGAATGCATCAGTCTTCCAGCGTTCAGCCTCCGCTCTGCTCAGCAAGCGGAGGCAAACGGATTACAATGTAAGTCAATGGGGACGGATCCGTTTGAAGATGACACAATATGGCTCAATTTTCAAACGGATCCGTCCCCATTGACTTTCAATGTAAAGTCTGGACGGATCCGTCTGAACTACTTTCACACTTAGAATTTTTTCTAAACTATAATGCAGACGGATCCGTTCTGAACGCAAGTGTGAAAGTAGCCTAAGAGGTATGTGTGCTGTATTACCCTGTATTTCCAATTTTTTTCGAATCCGAATACTTTGTTAAAAAAGTAAGGACTCTTTATTTTTTCATATTAAAAGAATATTGAGTTTGGATCACTTTGTTTCTTACACCGTTCACACAATTCTTATGTACAGGATTCATAGGAATTGAGATTCTGCTCTGCTACCGAGCGCTTGTTGTAAGTAATACAGGCGCTGATACCCAGAATTTGCATATATTAACAATGCCTACAATTATAGATAAGATTACGGTATATACAGTGAGCGGGGCCCGTGTAGTAGAATACAGTCACTGCACAGGCCACGCTGTCATTATAAAACCAGATGCGACCCCCACCCCCTGAATTGGGGGTCATTCACACTACAGGGACAATGTTATGGAGGGGATCTGTGGAAGACACATATATGTGTCATCCACAGATCCCCATAACAGTGCCATCCAGAGACCCCAATAAGAGCCATCCAGAGATCCCCATAACAGTGTCACCCACAGATCCCCCATAACAGTGTCACCCACAGATCCCCCATAACAGTGTCACTGTCACGAGGGTGTCAAGAGCCACGCCTGACTCCGTTATACCCGGGGTCAGGAAGTCGCAGCGGGTGGCTGCGCAATCTATGTCTAAAGACAGTGCTGTTTGTTAATGGTAGCTTTCTGGGTTTGCCTTGCAATCCTTTTTGGCTCACTCAGGGATCCGTAGCTTCTCCTCCTCAGCTGTTTCTTGTCCAGCAATCCCAACCTCCTTATATTCCCATTTCTCACTTCTCTGGTTGCCAGATATAGAGCTTCCTGCTTGGACTTCTATACTGACCCACTGGAGCTGTGTAGCTGTGTTCCCTGGTTGTTGTTCCAGAACGTTACCCTCCGGATCCCTGTTGGGCCTTGGTGGTCTGCTGTTGTCGCCCACCTGGGATTATATGTTTGTCTGTATTGTCTGTCCTCTCCTTGGTGTTTTCCTCTTAGTGTCAGTGGTGCGGACTAGTGATCCCACCGCCCCGTTCACTACATAGGGCTCATCTTAG
>NW_024400907.1:0-16532 GCF_905171765.1 Bufo bufo
GTCAGAAGTGGATCGCTACTCGGAGGCATCCGGGTCCATGATCAATCGGGATAAGTGTGAGAGTCTCTGGCTGGGAGGGGGTGATCCAGTTTTTTATCTCCCGGACACCCTCCCAGGGCCCAAGTCGTCAGCCAAAGTCCTAGGCATCCATTTTGGCCATGGGGATTATCCCACTCAAAATTGGGACGACAGGCTTAAGATCGCCGCTCAGAAGGTCGACCAGTGGAAGGGTTGGTCTTTGACCCTCAGGGAAAGGGTAAACCTGATCAAGGCCTACTTACTCCCTTTGCTTATCTATTTGGGTAGCGTGTGTATCTTGCCAGAGCCTCTCTGGACTCGGGTTTATAGTCTGTTCTTCCAGCTCTTATGGGGGAATAGACTGAACCTCATCAAGAGAGAAGTGACTTACCGCACGAGGAGACTAGGGGGGTTATCTATGGTCAACCCCGTGGTTTTTCTTGTAAACACCTTTGTTAAAGCGAATCTGGCGAACCTCTGGATGGAGAGGGCTTCTCCGTGGGTAGTCTCCTGCCGGGGGTGGTTTCGGCCTTTCTTCCAGGAATGGGAGACAGGAGGGCAAGTGAAGGACTTACGTACGCCTCACGGATATCTTCCGACTTACGTCACCCCGATTCTGAAGGTGATCCGCCGGTGGGGTTTGGAGGTGAGGGAGATCAGGACTCTGTCAAGGAGGTCCCTTGACGAGGGGGTCTTGTTGTCCCACTTCCAGAAGCCCCTGGCCCTCAGGGATTGCCCAAGCCAGGATCTAGACAAGGGGTTACAGTTGCTAAATTCTGCAAGGATCCCCTTGAAGTTTTGGGACTTGGCTTGGCGCTGCTTTCACGGGAGGCTGTATGTGAGGGACAACTTGAAGTACAGGAACTCTGATGAAAGGGGTTGTCCCCGGGAGGAGTGTGGCTCCATACTGGAAAGTATGGATCACTTCCTGCTTCAGTGTCCCTTTAATACAGAGGTATACCAACGGGTGGGAGCTTCCATTGGCTGGCCTAGGCTAGCCAGCCTCTCCTACGCGGAGTGGGCTTATGGAGTGCTCAGAGACATTGGTAGAAGGGACCTGTGCACATGTTTTTTAGTCAGTATAGTGGTTAGGTTCTACACGTGGAATGCACGGTGCTTAGTTTCAACGCAGCAGAAAGTCCTCCCAGTGGACGAGGTATGTAGGAACATTTTGGGTGACCTGGTGAAGGTGCGTTCTTTGGAGTATGAGAGACTGGGCACCAGTAGGGCCTCTCTCCTCTGGAGAGGCTTTGCTTTTAGCGTGCCCTAGCCTAGTCATACGTTTCCTGGTGGAGGGCTGATGCTTTCACCGTAGACTTTTGTTTTGTGGGATGTTGAGCTTTGAAGAAATACTTACAGAGACCGAGCTTGGGCCTTCGGGTATTTCTGTATATTAGAATATTTTGCAGTGTGTGTTAAATAGTTATGTTGTTTATGTTGTTTTTAGGATAGAATGAGTTGGGGCTAGTTAGGTTGGGTGGGTGAGGGAAGGGGTCTTTTATTTGTGCTTTTAAGTGTTTTATGTGTGTATTGAAGTGGGGAGGCCTGCATCTAGCCCTGGACTATGCGAACATGGGTGGACATGGGGCGAGGGGCTAGATGTGGGTGGTGGAGGTAGGGCTGGCCTCGGACTATGCGGACACGAGAGAGACGTGAGGCGGAGGTCAGCCATGGGTGAAGGGTGATGGAGTAGGTAGTGGGGGTTAGGGCTATGTGTTATATTAGTAAAAAGGTAATAAAAAAATAAAATAAAATAAAAATTGGTTATGGGGGAAAAAAAATAAAAAAAATATTAAAAAATAAAATAAAAAAATAAATAAAATATATATATATATATTTTTTGTTTGTTTTCTATTATTATTATTATTATTATTGTTTTATTAGTCTTATTTGTGTTTTTGTTTTATTGACGAGAAGTCAAGTTTTTCTTTTTGGGTTTTATAGCTGAACCGGCTAAGTAAGTTTCATTTCATTTTTAGCATTTGTATATAGTTTGTATATAGTTTTTTATAAGGTATTGGTATGAATGTGAGTGTGAGTGAGGCTGGGCCAGCTGAAAAGCTGTTCTGTTTTGTTTTTCTTGTCTGAAAAGTTTTGTATTTTTTTAATAAAAAAAGAGTTCCCATAGCAGAGAATCAGGCTTCATGTCACCCACCACTGGAACAGGCCACTGTCAGATATTTTTAGGCCCCGGCACCCAGACAGAGGAGAGAGGTCCCATAACAGAGATTCAGGCTTGGGTGTGTCTGGTGTCTGCAGCTGCTGTAAGAGGTTGTGTGATTCAGAGCTCTCCACAACTTCCAAGCACAGGCCTCTCTGGGGAGTTTCTTAACACCTGCTCCCCAGGAGGAGTTCCAGACTTGCGGGGAGTTCCTCAACATCTCTCCCCAGCCCAGGCCCTGCCTCTCCCTAGGGAGCTGGTGGGGTCCTGAGGCCATGGCTTCCCAGAGGAACACTCCTGCTCCCCGGCTTGGGTCGGAGGGGAGTAAGGAGCTACAGAGACCGGCCAGGAGTGATGGCAGCGAGGGGGCAACCACATCAGGACGCGGTAGTGGCAGCCGAGTCCCCCCTGAAGACCTGAAGTCACAAGCAGAGGATCAGGAGGTGTCGTCCCAGGTAGGTTGGGGGTCCCGGAGGGAGAAAGAGGCTACCCAAACCTACAGCTCCCGCGTGGCGTACCACCTCCATGAATTCAAGGAGCTGGGGCGGCACCTCAAGAGCCTGAGCCAGGAGCTGAAAATGCTTAGGGCAAAGGCTAATGTCACGAATAGTAAGAAAAGGGCTCCTATTTCTGAAAAAATTAAGGTGCTCAAGAAGGAGGTAAAAGAGGCACAGGAAAGAAGGGAAAGGCTTCTGAATGAAAGTGGACCTTTTAGGGAAAAACTCCTAAATGAGGAGAGATTCCTGGAGATGGAGGAGAAAAGGAGAGAGCAGAGCGCAAACAGCGACAGTGAAGACAAGGATAGCCGCATACCTGGCGTGGTGTCCGCGTCTGTCACTCGTCGGTCGGTCCGGCCGGAGCCCGCGCCAGCCCCTCCTGACTCGCAGTGGTCTGTGCCAGGTGATTGCAGTATCCCGGCGCAACAAGCAGGGTTGCCCTCGTCCGAGGGAGAATTATCGTCGGCCGCAGAGGCCTTCAGTGAAGAGGAGGGCGGAGGAGGAGGGCTGATGGAGGAGATTCGTCGGCTGGAATCCCCTGTCCAGTTGCAGAACTTTGTTTTCGGCGATGAGCTGTTGGAAGAAACCGGCAAGGAAAAAAAAAAAAAGAAGAAAAACAAAAAGAAGGAAAAACAGCAGGCAGTGGAGACACATTTCATCTATGTTCCTGCGGAGCGCTTGGTGCAGGCTGAAAAGTCTGTGCCAGGTGCTCCGCAGGTTAGTGTCCCCAATTCACTGCCTGTAGCAAGTAACATCCATTCCAAGATGGCGCCGATTGCTGACATGGGTGATGGAGGAAGCGGCAAAATCTTAGCTCAAGTGGGAGCCTCCGGTACTGATGGCCACTCCCCAGTGGGAGGGGGGGGTGGTCCGGCGCCGGAGTCAGCTCCTGTGAAAGAGGTGGCCCCGCCCACCGCTCTGGCTACTGCTCTGCCTGCCGTTCCGGTATGTGGGGTGGTGCTGGGGCGGTGTGACGGGATCGCCGTCCCTCCCACTCAAAGTGGTAATAGCCCTGAGTCTCCGCCTGCACCTGCAAAAGTGCGGCGGGGATCAGGGGATGCAGCGGAGAGCGCGGCTGGAGGCGTGGCCGGGGGTGTGTCCGGGGGTGTGTCTGGGCGTCCTCCTATCGGCACGCATGTGGGCGTGGCTGGGGGGGTGCCCGGCCGGGCTTCCGGATGCGCGCCCGGAGCTGTGAGTAATTGCGCAGGCGCAGTAAACAAGCGCCTGCGCATTGAGGAACCAGGGGCCGGAGCTGCTGGAAAGGATCAGCCTGCAGCGCTCCGGTCCTCTGTAAGGAAAGTGAAAGAGGGGTACATTGCGCCAGAGTATATGGCCATGTACATTGCCACTGGGCATGCCCCCCCTGTCTCTGCCTCCTCCTCCAGCGCTGAATTAAGTGCTGGGGAGGGGAGGAGTGCGGTTGCTCATGCCCAGATCCTAAGGGCAGCAGGGGAGGGGAGTGGCTTGGCCAGTGGCAGTGGCAGTGTAAATAATAATAGGGCTAATAAAGTTAATGATTCTAGAAGTGATATGGCGACACCAGTTGCACCAGCTGTCCCAGCAGGGAGACAGGGTGTGTGTAAGCAGGGTGCTGGTAGGGGTGTTGGTGGGGGTGCCGCATCGGGTCCCAAAGGTGGGGTGGATGCTGGGAGACATCGGACCGTCGCTGAGAAAGCGGCGGCTGCGGCTCCTGGTGTCCGCCCTCCGGAGGGGTCCGGCGTGGCATCTGGTACTAGTGTAGTGGGGGGGGCCGGTTCGGTTGCCCCTCCTGCGGCCGTAACACCTGGCAGAAGTTATGCCAGTGTGGCTGCGGCCGTGGGGGGGGAGGGGCTATCCTCGTTGGCTTCCTCATTCCCAGGAGTCGCGGTTGGTGACTTACAGCGGCGGCTCCTGGAGGCCCTCAAAAAGGGGGAGAGCTCAATGACAGTAGAGGGTGAGAAGGTGGACCTATCCTTATGGATAAACAGGCATGGCCTGCGAGCTTTCCGAGAGGAAAGGGGGGGCGAGACCACCTGGTCCCTGCCCACAACCGGCCCTGGGACCAGACGGAATGTAGTCTGTCTCAAGTGGAGAAGCAATGATGCCTGCCCTACGAGAAAGAGGGTGGTGGAGCTCCTGCTTGAGATGGGTTTCAGGGTGGCTGACATCTTCGCCCTGATACATCCCTATGGTTCCAGGGAGTTCGACATCAGCTTTGCCCGGCCGGAGGGCCTAGAGCTTTTCTGGTCTGGATATGAGCTGGTGAAGAACTTACCGGATTGGAAGGGTTTTTTTCGCTCAGGCGATAACCCGGCAGAACAACGTCAAGAAGGTGACCGTTTTAACCCGTAACGAATCACTTTCTTGCGTTGATATTCTGACGTGGCTAAGTAGGTATGGGGACGTCCAGGGTGTACCATCCAAAAACCTGGACGAATTTGGCATTTGGTCGGGAGCCTGGACTTTCAATGTGAAGTTGAAATGTCTAGGAAGCACGGTTTCCCACATTCCATCCTCTGCCTTCATCGGCCGGGATAGGATCCTCGTTTTCTACAGGGGGCAGCCTAAGCTCTGTCACAAGTGTGGCAGCCCTTCACACTTCAGCGCCAGCTGCCAAGTGCAGAAGTGCGCGTTGTGTGGAGGGACAGGTCACCTTGCCGCATCTTGTGTGGAGATTAGGTGCAACTTGTGTGGTGTGCTCGGACACCCATTTAGTCGCTGTCCCCTCTCAGAGGTCAATGCGGCCCGAGCTCACGCAGGAGTGGGCCGGGAGGTCTCTTCGGCTGAGGCGGGTGCTGGCGGAGACAGTCGAGTTAAGGGGTCGGTGAAGACCAAGAGCGGTCCGTCCCGGCAGAGGCG
This sequence comes from Bufo bufo, assembly GCF_905171765.1. Taxonomy (NCBI): domain Eukaryota; kingdom Metazoa; phylum Chordata; class Amphibia; order Anura; family Bufonidae; genus Bufo; species Bufo bufo. The sequence goes on from NW_024400907.1 coordinate 5,515, forward strand.
GAGGGAGAGGCGCCAGGCGGAGAGGGAACAGAAGGAGCCCCACCAAAATGGGGTGATGTCTGCCCCTCCCCAAGGGGCGGGCTCCCGTAGTTCGGAGACCCTAGAGGACAGGGAGCTAAGTGCGGAGATCAGGAGACTAGACCGGGCCGATGAGACCCAGTCTTCACACTACGAAAGTGCAGAGGGTAGTGAGACTGGGTCTAATATCAATAGACGGAAATGGTTCTCAAAAAAAAAGAGCCCGACCAAAGTAGCCAGGGAAGGCGTAACTGGCTCCCCTCTTGAGCTCTCCAACCGGTATCTCACTTTGGATGAGATCTCCGCCTCCTCTTCATCTGGGGAGGAGGTAAGAAGTGGGGTACCGGGGGCGAAGGTGGGAGGGCTTCCAGGAGGCCCCGTGCCCCTCTCTGGTGTGGATGTAAGGTCCCCAGAAGAGGAGGCAAATCTGATTCCTGGAACTGAGAAAGACAGGGGCGGTACGCAAGAGGGAGCGGTGGTGACAGATGGAATGGACACCACCGTCTCTCTCAAAAGAGGACGCGCCGCCTTAGAGGATAGCCCCGGGAGGGGTAAGAGGGTCGGGAAGGAAGGAGGACATTCAGCTTAAACACCAAGTATGGCGGTACCCACTCAGCTGACACTGGCGACCATTAATGTCGCCAGCGTTAAATCTGATGCGGCTCGCTACACAGCCTTTGATTTTTTCAGCCGAGTTGAAGCTGATGTTTTATTTTTGCAGGAGACCAGACTGTCAAACTTGGCAGAAGTCCACAAGGCGAAGAGGGAGTGGAGATCTGGGCCCTCCTTCTGGTCTCTTGCGGCTGAGTCGTATAGCGGAGTGGCGGTTCTTTTCACCGTACCGGTAGAATGCCGACGGGTGGTTGAGCTGGAAATGGGGAGGTGTTTGATCTTGGATATCCTCATGAGGGGACAGGAACTGCGCCTGATCAATATCTATGGGCCCCAGTCCAGGTGGGACAGGAAATGTCTCTTTATGAGGATCAAGCCTTTCCTTTTTACAAGCCGGCAAGTGGTCTTTGGTGGGGACTTTAACACCATCATAAGGTCCCAAGATAGGGGAGGCACCAGAAACCCGCTGGCTTATGATAGTATAGCTTTAAATAGCATAGCTAGTGAGGCTTGTCTGGTGGATGTCCACATTAGGCACACCCCAGACCACGGGGGTTTCACTTTCTATAGAGGAGATAGGATTAGGTCTAGAATAGACAGGTTTTTTTTGAAGGAGGAGGCTACTTTCTCGCCCTTAAGGGTTGTGGAGGTAGAATTCTCTGACCACTGTCTGATTATGTTCTCTCTGAATATTTCAGAATCCCCCCAAATGGGAAGAGGTTACTGGAAGCTGAATGCGGGAGTCCTGGAGGAAGCAGAGGTAAGACAATCCTTTGAGGACTTTCTTCAGAGTCAGGTAGCTTTGCTGGATCTCTGTGACACTAAGTCAGAGTGGTGGGAGGTATTCAAAGACCGGGCCGCAAAGTTCTTCCGCCAGCTCTCGAGCCTCAGGTCCCTGGACAGGTACCGCCTGTATCAGGGTCTGAGGAGGAAACTCGAAGATCTGGTCTCGACTGGAGGTAGCCGCGAGGATATCTCCAGGGTGAAATCTTTGCTCAAGAGGTGCCAGTATGATAGGCACACATCTTTAGTTTTTGAGAGGGACTTCGGGAAGTACCGCTCGCCCGACCCCTACAGAAATTGTAAGATGTCAGTGAAGAGTAAGTTAGTGACAGGACTGGTTGACAGTACGGGTTCCCTGAACAGGTCCAGATCAGGGATCCTGGAAGTCGTCAGATCCTTTTACTCGTGCCTCTTGGGAAAGAGGGATCTGGATCGGGACAAGATGTCGGATTTCCTGGCTGAAATCACCCCTGAGTCAGAAGCTCACCTCTCTTTTGACGGTTTGGTAGAAGAGATCAGGAAGGAGGAAGTTATCCTGGCGGTGGAAGGGTTAGCTCTGAAGAAGTCGCCAGGCCCGGATGGCTTAACATCCGAGTTTTATAAGACCTTTAAGGACTCTTTATGTCCCCTCTTGACTGAGGTATTCAATGAGTGTCTATCCTCGGGCACTCTGCCTCAGTCAATGAGGAGGTCAGCCCTGATCCTCCTATCAAAAGGTAAAGATCCGAGCCGTATTGAGAACTGGCGTCCCATAGCACTTCTCAATACGGACAGAAAGATTCTGGCCAAGATACTGTTTAACAGGCTGGTGAAATTTGCGCCTCAACTCCTTTCGGTGGCTCAGCATTGCTCGGTTCCAGGCCGCAGCACTTTTAGTGCTGTGCTCGGTGTCCGAGAGGCAGTGGAACAGAGTAGAGCAGGCCACTGGAGGGGGTACATGCTGTCCTTAGATCAAGCAAAGGCATTTGATCGGGTGAACCATGAGTACCTCTGGTCGGTCCTTCTGAAGTATGGCCTGCCGGGGGGGTTTGTCGATTGGTTAAAGATCTTGTATGCGGGGGCGGAGAGTTTCCCGCTTGTGAACGGTTGGTCTGGCTGCCCTTTTGAGGTTGGGTCCGGCGTTCGCCAGGGTTGTCCTTTGAGCCCGCTTTTATACGTGTTCGCGATTGATCCCTTTCTTAAGAGGGTCAATCGTGGACCGTTGGCGGGAGTCGGGATGGATCCGGCGGCGCCGGAAGCCACTCTGAGGTCAGTAGCGTACGCCGACGATGTCACCATTTTCGTGTCCTCGAAAGGGGAGGCGGAATATGTGATGTCTGAGGTGGATCGCTACTCGGAAGCATCCGGGTCCATGATCAACCGGGATAAGTGTGAGATTCTCTGGCTGGGAGGGGGTGATCCAGCTTTTGATCTCCCGGACACCCTCCCAGGGCCCCAGTCGTCAGCCAAAGTCCTAGGCATCCATTTCGGTCATGGGGATTATCCCACTCAAAATTGGGACGACAGGCTTAAGATCGCCGCTCAGAAGGTCGACCAGTGGAAGGGCTGGTCTTTGACCCTCAGGGAAAGGGTGCACCTGATCAAGGCTTTCCTGCTCCCTCTGCTTATCTATTTGGGCAGTGTGTGTATCTTGCCAGAGCCTCTCTGGACTCGGGTTTACAGTCTGTTCTTCCAGCTCTTATGGGGGAATAGACTGAACCTGATCAAGAGGGAGGTGACTTACCGCACGAGGAGATTAGGGGGGTTATCTATGGTCAACCCCGTGGTGTTTCTTGTAAACACATTTGTTAAAGTAAATCTGGCGAACCTCTGGATGGAGAGGGCTTCTCCGTGGGTAGTCTCCTGCCGGGGGTGGTTTCGGCCTTTCTTCCAGGAATGGGAGACAGGAGGGCAAGTGAAGGACTTGCGTACGCCTCACGGATATCTTCCGGCTTACGTCACCCCGATTCTGAAGGTAATCCGCCGGTGGGGTTTGGAGGTAGGGGAAATCAGGACTCTGTCAAGGAGGTCCCTTGACGAGAGGGTCTTGTTGTCCCACTTCCAGAAGCCCCTGGCCCTCAAGGATTGCCCAAGCCGGGATCTAGACAAGGGGTTACAGTTGCTAAATTCTGCAAGGATCCCCTTGAAGTTTTGGGACTTGGCTTGGCGCTGCTTTCACGGGAGGCTGTATGTAAGGGACAATCTGAAGTACAGGAACTCTGATGAAAGGGGTTGTCCCCGGGAGGAGTGCGGCTCCATACTGGAAAGTATGGAGCACTTCCTGCTCCAGTGTCCCTTTAATACAGAGGTGTACAAACGGGTGGGAGCTTCCATTGGCTGGCCTAGGCTAGCCAGCCTCTCCTATGCGGAGTGGGCCTATGGAGTGCTCAGAGACCTGGGCAGAAGGGACCTGTGCACATGTTTTTTAGTTAGCATAGTGGTTAGGTACTACACGTGGAACGCACGGTGTTTAGTTTCAACAAGGCAGAAAGTCCTCCCAGTGGATGAGGTGTGTAGGAACATTCTGGGAGACCTGGTGAAGGTACGTTCTCTCGAGTACGAAAGACTGGGTACCAGCAGGGCCTCTCTCCTCTGGAGAGGTTTTGCTTTTAGCGTACCATAGCCTAGTAGTACTCTTCCTGGTGGTGGGCTGATACTCTCACCCTAGATTTTTGTTTTGGATAAAGTGTATGGTTTTTAAAAGGCTTGCAAAGGCTGAACTTGGTCCTTCGGGAGTGGTTATGTGTGGTTATAGTAATGTTTATTGTATGGTATATTGTATATATTGTGTATATTATGTTGAAGGATAGGGTAAGCGGGGGTTAGTTAGTTAGGTTGGGTGGGTTAGGGTGAGGGGGGGGACACTTACAAAGTGTGGGGAGGCCTACATCCAGTCCTGGACTACGCGGACATGGGAGGACATGGGGCGAGGGCTGGATGTGGGTGGTGGAGGTAGGGCTGGCCTCGGACTATGCGGACATGCAGAGGACATGAGGCGGAGGTCAGTCCTGGGGGTTTTAGTTTTAGTTTAGGATAGGGAATGGCTAGGGACAGGTTAGGTTAGGGTAAGTTTGTAGTTTGTAGTGTTGTTTATATATATATTAAAAAAAAAAAAAAAAAATTAAAATTAAAAAAAATATATATATATTTTTTTTTGCTTAGGGGCAAGTTGCCTGGAGTTGAGTTACGGCGAAGTAGCCATATTTTCGTTTGAGTTTGATTTTATTCTGTGTTTTATTTCAATTTCTTTGGGTTAGGTTATTTCGGCCGAACCGGCTGGGTAAGTTTTATTTATTTTAGGTTATTTATTGTAGGTTATTTATTGTAGATTGTAGGTTTGTAGTTTTATGTGTAGGTATGAATGTGTGTGTGAATGTGGCTGGGGCAGCTGGAATGCTGTCTATGTTTAAGTTTTGTATGTCTGTACTGGTAATTATTTATGTAGCGTTTTGTAATTTTATAATAAAAAAGAGTTCCCATAGCAGAGAATCAAGCTTCATGTCATAGCAGAGAATCAGGCTTCAAGTCATAGCAGAGAATCAGGCTTCATGTCATAGCAGAGAATCAGGCTTCATGTCATAGCAGAGAATCAGGCTAGAGATTCAGGCTTGGGTGTGTCTGGTGTCTGCAGCTGAGGTGAAAGGGTGTGTCTGCTGCAGCTCCTGAACCTCCACAGCACAGGCCTCTCCGGGGAGTTTCCTACCATCTGCTCCCCAGGAGGAGTTCCAGGCTTGCGGGGGAGTGTGACACCTTTTCCCCCCAGCCCAGGCCCTGCCTCTCCCTAGGGAGCTGGTGGGGTCCTGTGGCCATGAGCTCCCGGAAGGGTGCCCCTGCTCCCCGGCGTGGGTCGGAGGGGAGTATGGACGGGCAGCGACCGACTCTGAGCGATGGCGGCGAGGGGGTGAAAACATCTGGACGCGGTGGTAGCCAAGTCCCCCCTGAGGACCCGAAGACATCAGGAGGAAAAAGACTACCAGCAGGAAGCCGAGAGGTGTCGTCCCAGGTAGGTTGGGGGTCTCGGTGGGAGGGAGAGAGTACCCTCACCTACAGCTCTCGTATAGCTGCCCACCTGCGAGAATACGATGAGCTGGGACGGCACCTCAAAGCCGTAAGAAAGGATCTAAAGGAGACGAGGGCCAGGTCCACTATCTCCTCTAATTCGAAGAGGCCCCCACTCAGAGAAAAAATTAGGGTCCTGAAAGAGGACCTGGAGGCCTCCCTGAAGCGGCAGGACCAGTTGCTGGAGGGCAGTGGGCCCTTCAGAGAAAAGTTATTAAACGGGGATCGATTTAGGGAGATGGAGGCTGCGAGGAGAGGGGAGCCGTGCGGGGGTGTGGAGAGCGAGGTGGAGGAGTTGGAAAACTCCAAATCTCTGGCATCCCAGGCAGGTCCCCAAAACTCGCAGTCTGAACCGGCCCTCCCGGTAACCCCAGTAACTGAGGCATACAGTGGCATTCCGCCAGAGCAAGAACAATTGCGCTTACCAGCATTGCCATCTTCGGATGAGGCATCAGCTATGGAGGGCAGCGATGAGGATGGTGGTCTGCTAAGAGAGATCCGGATGTTGGAGTCGCCCGCGGTGGACTTTCGGGGTTTTGCATTCGGAGAAGACCTGCTGGACGAGGACGAGAGCTGCGGCAAGAAGAAAAAGAACAAGAAGAACAAGAAAAAGAGTGAAGAAAACATCCAGACACGTTATGTCTATACACGCTTGGTGGGGGCTGAAAAGTCCTCACCAGGCGTGTATCCCGCTAAACTCCCTGGCTCTGCATCTGAGGTGGTGCCTGAGCAGAGGAGCGGGGAGATTGTGCAGCCCAAAATGGCCCCAGACGCCGTCCCTGCATGCGGGGGCAGGGAGAAGGTGCTGGCAGATAGAGGGAACCGACAGTCACCCATTGAAAGTGGGGGGGGCGGGCAAAAACATCGGGAGGCCCCGCCCACCACTCTGCCAGCCGCTCCGCCCACCGCTCTGGCTGCCGCCCTGCCTGCCGTTCAGGTATGTGGGGTGGTACTGGGGCGGTGTGATGATGAGGTCACCGTCCCTCCTACCCGGGGCGGTGATAGTTCTGGGTCCCCGCCTGCAGCTGCCAACGTGCGGCGGGGATCAAGGGAGGCGGCGGCGGTGAATGAAGCAGGAGGCGTGGCCGGGGGTGTGTCTGGAGGTGCTTCTGGACGCACTCCAGTAGCTGAAGAAAGTGCAGGTGCAGGCAGTAAACGCCTGCGTATTGAAGAGTCGGGGGCCGGAGCTGCCGGGGAGGATATGACTACGGTGCTCCGGTCCACTAAGAAAGGTTGTGTTGCACCAGAACAGGTGGCCATGTACATTGCCACTGGACACGCCCCCTCTGTCTCGGCCTCCTCCTCCAGCGCTGAATTAAGTGCTGGGGAGGGGAGGAGTGTGATGATCACTGCCCAGGTCTCAAGGGCAGCAGGGGGGGGGCTTGACCAGTGGCAATGAGGGTGGCAAGGAGCATAGTAGAGAAAAAAATGATAAGGCAAATAATAATAAAAAAAATAAAGGTAAAATGACACCTGCTGCACCTGCTGCACCAGCTGTCCCAGCAGAGAGAAAGGGTGCATGTGAGCAGGGTAGTGGTAGGGGTGTTGGTGGAGGTGTTGCATCTGGTCCCAAAGGTGGGATGGATGCTGGGAGTCAGCGGACCGTCGCTGAGAAAGCGATGGCTGCGGCTCCTGGTGTCCGCCCTCCGGAGGGGTCCGGTGTGGTGTCTGGTGCTAGTGTAGTGGGGGGGGGCCGGTTCGGTTGCCCCTCCTGCGGCCGTAACACCTGGCAGAAGTTATGCCAGTGTGGCTGCGGCCGTGGGGGGGGAGGGGCTATCCTCGTTGGCTTCCTCATTCCCAGGAGTCGCGGTTGGTGACTTGCAGCGGCGGCTCCTGGAGGCCCTGAAAAAGGGGGAGAGTTCAATGACAGTAGAGGGTGAGAAGGTGGACCTATCCTTATGGATAGACAGGCACGGCCTGCGAGCTTTCCGAGAGGAAAGGGGGGGCGAGACCACCTGGTCCCTGCCCACAACCGGCCCTGGGACCAGACGGAATGTAGTCTGTCTCAAGTGGAGAAGCAATGATGCCTGCCCTACGAGAAAGAGGGTGGTGGAGCTCCTGCTTGAGATGGGTTTCAGGGTGGCTGACATCTTCGCCCTGATACATCCCTATGGTTCCAGGGAGTTTGACATCAGCTTTGCCCGGCCGGAGGGCCTAGAGCTTTTCTGGTCCGGGTATGAGCTGGTGAAGAACTTACCGGATTGGAAGGGTTTTTTTCGCTCAGGCGAAAACCCGGCAGAACAACGTCAAGAAAGTGACCGTTTTGACCCGTAATGAATCGCTTTCTTGCGTTGATATTCTGACGTGGCTAAGTAGGTATGGGGACGTCCAGGGTGTACCATCGAAAAACCTGGACGAATTTGGCATTTGGTCGGGAGCCTGGACTTTCAATGTGAAGTTGAAATGTCTAGGAAGCACGGTTTCCCACATTCCATCCTCTGCCTTCATCGGCCGGGATAGGATTCTCGTTTTCTACAGGGGGCAGCCTAAGCTCTGTCACAAGTGCGGCAGCCCTTCACACTTCAGCGCCAGCTGCCAAGTGCAGAAGTGCGCGTTGTGTGGAGGGACAGGTCACCTTGCCGCATCTTGTGTGGAAATTAGGTGCAACTTGTGTGGTGTGCTCGGACACCCATTTAGTCGCTGTCCCCTCTCAGAGGTCAATGCGGCCCGAGCTCACGCAGGAGTGGGCCGGGAGGTCTCTTCGGCTGAGGCGGGTGCTGGCGGAGACAGTCGAGTTAAGGGGTCAGTGAAGACCAAGAGCGGTCCGTCCCGGCAGAGGCGGAGGGAGAGGCGCCAGGCGGAGAGGGAACAGAAGGAACCCCACCAAAATGGGGTGATGTCTGCCCCTCCCCAAGTGGCGGGCTCCCGTAGTTCGGAGACCCTAGGGGACAGGGAGCTAAGTGTGGAGATCAGGAGACTAGACCGGGCCGATGAGACCCAGTCTTCAAACTACGAAAGTGCAGAGGGTAGTGAGACTGGGTCTAATATCAATAGACGGAAACGGTTCTCAAAAAAAAAGAGCCCGACCAAAGTAGCCAGGGAAGGCGTAACTGGCTCCCCTCTTGAGCTCTCCAACCGGTATCTCACTTTGGATGAGACCTCTGCCTCCTCTTCATGCGGGGAGGAGGTAAGAAGTGGGGTACCGGGGGCGAAGGTGGGAGGGCTTCCAGGAGGCCCCGTGCCCCTCTCTGGTGTGGATGTAAGGTCCCCAGAAGAGGAGGCAAATCTGATTCCTGGAACTGAGAAAGACAGGGGCGGTACGCAAGAGGGAGCGGTGGTGACAGATGGAATGGACACCACCGTCTCTCTCAAAAGAGGACGCGCCGCCTTAGAGGATAGCCCCGGGAGGGGTAAGAGGGTCGGGAAGGAAGGAGGACATTCAGCTTAAACACCAAGTATGGCGGTACCCACTCAGCTGACACTGGCGACCATTAATGTCGCCAGCGTTAAATCTGATGCGGCTCGCTACACAGCCTTTGATTTTTTCAGCCGAGTTGAAGCTGATGTTTTATTTTTGCAGGAGACCAGACTGTCAAACTTGGCAGAAGTCCACAAGGCGAAGAGGGAGTGGAGATCTGGGCCCTCCTTCTGGTCTCTTGCGGCTGAGTCGTATAGCGGAGTGGCGGTTCTTTTCACCGTACCGGTAGAATGCCGACGGGTGGTTGAGCTGGAAATGGGGAGGTGTTTGATCTTGGATATCCTCATGAAGGGACAGGAACTGCGCCTGATCAATATCTATGGGCCCCAGTCCAGGTGGGACAGGAAATGTCTCTTTATGAGGATCAAGCCTTTCCTTTTTACAAGCCGGCAAGTGGTCTTTGGTGGGGACTTTAACACCATCATAAGGTCCCAAGATAGGGGAGGCACCAGAAACCCGCTGGCTTATGATAGTATAGCTTTAAATAGCATAGCTAGTGAGGCTTGTCTGGTGGATGTCCACATTAGGCACACCCCAGACCACGGGGGTTTCACTTTCTATAGAGGAGATAGGATTAGGTCTAGAATAGACAGGTTTTTTTTGAAGGAGGAGGCTACTTTCTCGCCCTTGAGGGTTGTGGAGGTAGAATTCTCCGACCACTGTCTGATTATGTTCTCTCTGAATATTTCAGAATCCCCCCAAATGGGAAGAGGTTACTGGAAGCTGAATGCGGGAGTCCTGGAGGAAGCAGAGGTAAGACAATCCTTTGAGGACTTTCTTCAGAGTCAGGTAGCTTTGCTGGATCTCTGTGACACTAAGTCAGAGTGGTGGGAGATATTCAAAGACCGGGCCGCAAAATTCTTCCGCCAGCTCTCGAGCCTCAGGTCCCTGGACAGGTACCGCCTGTATCAGGGTCTGAGGAGGAAACTCGAAGATCTGGTCTCGACTGGAGGTAGCCGCGAGGATATCTCCAGGGTGAAATCTTTGCTCAAGAGGTGCCAGTATGATAGGCACACATCTTTAGTTTTTGAAAGGGACTTCGGGAGGTACCGCTCGCCCGACCCCTACAGAAACTGTAAGATGTCAGTGAAGAGTAAGTTAGTGACAGGACTGGTTGACAGTACGGGATCCCTGAACAGGTCCAGATCAGGGATCCTGGAAGTCGTCAGATCCTTTTACTCGTGCCTCTTGGGAAAGAGGGATCTGGATCGGGACAAGATGTCGGATTTCCTGGCTGAAATCACCCCTGAGTCAGAAGCTCACCTCTCTTTTGACGGTTTGGTAGAAGAGATCAGGAAGGAGGAAGTTATCCTGGCGGTGGAAGGGTTAGCTCTGAAGAAGTCGCCAGGCCCGGATGGCTTAACATCCGAGTTTTATAAGACCTTTAAGGACTCTTTATGTCCCCTCTTGACTGAGGTATTCAATGAGTGTCTATCCTCGGGCACTCTGCCTCAGTCAATGAGGAGGTCAGCCCTGATCCTCCTATCAAAAGGTAAAGATCCGAGCCGTATTGAGAACTGGCGTCCCATAGCACTTCTCAATACGGACAGAAAGATTCTGGCCAAGATACTGTTTAACAGGCTGGTGAAATTTGCGCCTCAACTCCTTTCGGTGGCTCAGCATTGCTCGGTTCCAGGCCGCAGCACTTTTAGTGCTGTGCTCGGTGTCCGAGAGGCAGTGGAACAGAGTAGAGCAGGCCACTGGAGGGGGTACATGCTGTCCTTAGATCAAGCAAAGGCATTTGATCGGGTGAACCATGAGTACCTCTGGTCGGTCCTTCTGAAGTATGGCCTGCCGGGGGGGTTTGTCGATTGGTTAAAGATCTTGTATGCGGGGGCGGAGAGTTTCCCGCTTGTGAACGGTTGGTCTGGCTGCCCTTTTGAGGTTGGGTCCGGCGTTCGCCAGGGTTGTCCTTTGAGCCCGCTTTTATACGTGTTCGCGATTGATCCCTTTCTTAAGAGGTCAATCGTGGACCGTTGGCGGGAGTCGGGATGGATCCGGCGGCGCCGGAAGCCACTCTGAGGTCAGTAGCGTACGCCGACGATGTCACCATTTTCGTGTCCTCGAAAGGGGAGGCGGAATATGTGATGTCTGAGGTGGATCGCTACTCGGAAGCATCCGGGTCCATGATCAACCGGGATAAGTGTGA